>NC_042985.1:12853351-12865279 GCF_901001165.1 Salmo trutta
AGTTCCTGCCAAGGCAGCAGCTACTCTTCCTGGGGTCCATTAGTTCCTGCCAAGGCAGCAGCTACTCTTCCTGGGGTCCATTAGTTCCTGCCAAGGCAGCAGCTACTCTTCCTGGGGTCCGTTAGTTCCTGCCAAGGCAGCAGCTACTCTTCCTGGGGTCCATTAGTTCCTACCAAGTCAGCAGCTACTCTTCCTGTGGTCCATTAGTTCCTGCCAAGGCAGCAGCTACTCTTCCTGGGGTCCATTAGTTCCTGCCAAGGCAGCAGCTACTCTTCCTGGGGTCTGTTAGTTCCTGCCAAGGCAGCAGCTACTCTTCCTGGGGTCCGTTAGTTCCTGCCAAGGCAGCAGCTACTCTTCCTGGGGTCCATTAGTTCCTGCCAAGGCAGCAGCTACTCTTCCTGGGGTCCGTTAGTTCCTGCCAAGGCAGCAGCTACTCTTCCTGGGGTCTGTTAGTTCCTGCCAAGGCAGCAGCTACTCTTCCTGGGGTCCGTTAGTTCCTGCCAAGGCAGCAGCTACTCTTCCTGGGGTCCATTAGTTCCTGCCAAGGCAGCAGCTACTCTTCCTGGGGTCCGTTAGTTCCTGCCAAGGCAGCAGCTACTCTTCCTGGGGTCCGTTAGTTCCTGCCAAGGCAGCAGCTACTCTTCCTGGGATCCAGTAACATTAAGGCAGTTGTTGTGTATCCCTGGAAATAATCAGAATTCATGGAAACATTACAGTTTTGAAAACATAGTTTGGTCCAAAAAAGTGGTCTTACCCTGTTTATGGGGTAAGTTGAGCTGCCTACACATTTCTGTGCCTATTTAAACTATGTCTGTCTTTATTTTCTGATCACAATTCATCACAATGGCTTGTTTGTCTTTTAATCATTTTAAGCATCTGTTAACACGGGCTTAACACCTACAACTTTGTACTTGTTTTAACACATTTAACATAGGCCCTCGTGTTACCTAATATCCCAGCGATACTACCTCACGCTACACCTGGAAACAAAACACTTAATTTTGCTCAACTTGCCATTGGCTCAACCGTTGGCTCAACTTATCCCATTGGCTCAACCGTTGGCTCAACTTATCCCATTGGCTCAACCGTTGGCTCAACTTATCCCTTGGCTCAACCGTTGGCTCAACTTATCCCATGGCTCAACCG
Source organism: Salmo trutta (assembly GCF_901001165.1). Classification (NCBI taxonomy): domain Eukaryota; kingdom Metazoa; phylum Chordata; class Actinopteri; order Salmoniformes; family Salmonidae; genus Salmo; species Salmo trutta. The sequence continues at coordinate 12,854,498 of NC_042985.1, forward strand.
TTGGCTCAACTTATCCCATGGCTCAACCGTTGGCTCAACTTATCCCATGGCTCAACCGTTGGCTCAACTTATCCCATGGCTCAACCGTTGGCTCAACTTATCCCATGGCTCAACCGTTGGCTCAACTTATCCCATGGCTCAACCGTTGGCTCAACTTATCCCATGGCTCAACCGTTGGCTCAACTTATCCCATGGCTCAACCGTTGGCTCAACCGTTGGCTCTAACGTTGGCTCTAACGTTGGCTCAACTTATCCCATGGCTCTAACGTTGGCTCAACTTATCCCATGGCTCAACCGTTGGCTCAGCTTATCCCATGGCTCAACCGTTGGCTCAACTTATCCCATGGCTCAACCGTTGGCTCAACTTATCCCATTGCCATTTGCTCATCTTACCCAAAGCAAACATTTTTACTATATTAGACCACAGAGATCCAAGGATGCACTTTCATGCTAGGTTTAGGACCTCATCCTGAAGCTTATAGAGAGCCCAACTGATGTATAGAACAATCTTTAAATGATCTATAGATACAAGCATCATGAAACCTCTAACACAATTCATTCATTTGACTTAGTGAAAATCAGTTTTTTTTACCTTGCTTACCACTTTTTCACAGACTCCATGAAATGATGTCCTCTTCCTAAATGTTTGGTCAAATTATACATTTTGTGTATGGCTTCCTAGAAACAAGGGCTGGTTCAACTTACCCCACTCTCCCCTGTATTAGTGTTGTCACTCATAACTCGTAGTTAGAATATCATCTGTGTCTCTCCAGCCTTCCCGTGCCATGAGAACGGTGCGACGGTGTTGCAGTACGCTCCCAAGCAGCAGCTGTTGATCTCGGGAGGCAGGAAGGGCTTTGTGTGTGTGTTTGACATCCGACAGAGACAGCTGCTACACACCTTCCAGGCCCACGACTCAGCCGTCAAAGCCCTGGCGCTCGACGCCTCCGAAGACTTCTTCGTAACCGGCTCAGCTGAGGGGAACATGAAGGTGATTTTCCTTATTACTTTTTAATGAGGAAAATGGTATTAGAATCTTCCTGAATTGAAATGGAATTGTTCCCAACCCTGTCAACGATGAATCTGTGCTCTCTAGCTGTTTTTCAATGACCAAATGTGTGTAAAAATGTATTTAAGTCACAGGATTGATCTGTGAAAGACATCATGTAATTCCATTAATGTTATTGATCATTGCCTTTCTCTTGACCTCTCTCTTTCACTCCCCCTCTCCTCCTCCAGGTGTGGAAGCTGGCAGGCCATGGCCTCATGCACTCGTTTAGCACAGAGCATGCCAAGCAGTCCATCTTCCGGAACATCGGAGCGGGCGTCATGCAGGTGGAGACCCGCCCCGGCAACCGCATATTCACCTGCGGCGCCGACGGAACCCTCAAGATGAGGGTTCTACCCGACCGCTACAACATCCCCTCTAGCATCTTTGACATTCTGTAGACCCCAAACCACTTCCTGTACTGTCTGTAGAGAGGTCATCTGATTGGTTAGTGGTTGAACTAGAATATTCAACATCTTGTAGAAACGTAAATACCTGAAAGTGGTATGTCTGAATGGCGGTGGATAGGAAGGACTAAGGTTGTCTTTCACTAGTATAACATTGTGTAGAGAGCCTAGACTTGTGTGAGAGAAACGAAGAGAGATCGGGGTAAAGGTTTACAGATAGATCACTAAGTATATTACACTACTGGATAGGCTGGTTGAGAGGGCTCTAATGGTATGAGTGACGTAGAGGTGAAATGTTGAGAGATGACCAAGGTTTCAGCAGCTTTGAGAGAGCGACAGAGAGTGTACGGTACGGTATGACTTTACCTAGCGGAAATCGTATCAGAAAGTTCAATTGAGCTGTGAATATTTTTTTCTTTCCCAAAGCCTAAAAGCGTGTATTAAAACATAAAAGCAACAGGTTCCATACTTGATTTTAACAGTTAGATTTCCTGTCGTTTTAAAAGCGGCTGCTGGACGTTTACGAGTGTGTCAGTCCATATGAAAGCTATGCATGACTTCCTGTTCTGGTTTTAAGCGGTGCAATCTCACGGTTTATTGATATGAAAGTGCTCTGTACAAGTGCTCAAAACTCTTAAAGTGTCTATCTGTTGTCATTTTGTGCCCGTAAGCTGAAAAGTCTCTTAGCGTCTACATTTAACCAGCACTGTGGTTCCTTTAGTCAGTCAGTCAGTGGTCTGGTGTGACTCTAAAGTTGTTGGATCTGCATTTTGTTGAAATGGTTTCATCCTCTTCATTCCCTGGCTAATCTCACTGTTAAAGACAAAGTTTAATGGCACATTATCCCCATAGTGACCCCATCCCATAACATTGGCTGCCCAGTGACTCGCTAGCCTACTCCATCGATAGATCTGTTGATTGATTGAGCCTAGCTATGTGATCACCTCTCTGTATCTGCCGCCTGCCTGCCGTCAAAAGCCTGTTTGTGCGGCAGCAGTGGCCTCCCTGCTAGAACGTTGTGTTTGGAAGATGGTGTGTTTTGATCCTGTGACTGTGTGTAGTCTATATGTCTCATCTGTCTGTTCCACTGAACCCCCCCCCCCCTCCATGGGGTCTGTTATGTTCTGTATGGTTCTGTTATGTTCTGTATGGTTCTGTTTTTGCACAAACATTTTTTTGTTGTTGAACTATTTACTTATTTGTTTTTGGTTGGTTGGTTGTTTCTTTGCAGGCTGTTGTTATTTGTGTTGGACTTTTTGCTTTTACGTTAGGAATGTAAGGGGTTAATACTGTATTTTACTGGGACATAGTGCAACATGGCATAGGTTTGTGTTTGGTGATACTACTGTACTGTATTGTTTTTACAAACCTTATTGAATAGATATTTGCACTCAAATCTGGGGACACTAAAAGTTTATTTCAAAACGAATAGGCTATGAGAAGAACAAAGAAACTACTGTTACATACAAATGAATGTCTGGCTGTATTTGGCCTAGTAGTAAAAAGTTAAATAGTTTTAATATATAAATATATCAAATACCACAGCAGCTTGTACAAACATGAAAGCGTTTTACTTAATTTTTTGTTTTGTATCATACCAGCTGGATTAGTTGTATCTTTTGTTAAATGTTTGTATTGTTTTTATTATTAAACATTTGTGTTTCCTTCCCTCCCTCTGGGTACCACGTCTGATCTCTGACATCTATGTTTGCATATTCTACCTTCTGTCGTGTGTATAATGCTAGTACTTATGAAGCCTTATAATGCCTTATAAACATTCATAGGTCACCTTATAGATGCAGTCATAGAGCATCATTAAAAACATCACAGTGAAGCAATAACACGCTAGGCGCCTTACAAAAAGGTACCGAGCCTTGTTTTGCTTTATGGTACATTCTTCATAATGCTCTATAACATCTATAAGGGGATATTCATGTCTATATAAGATATTAACACTTCATAATGCTCTATAACATCTATAAGGGGATATTCATGTCTATATAAGATATTAACACTTCATAATGCTCTATAACATCTATAAGGGGATATTCATGTCTATATAAGATATTAACACTTCATAATGCTCTATAACATCTATAAGGGGATATTCATGTCTATTTAAGATATTAACACTTCATAACAAGGTGCTTTAGGTAAAGTGTTGTTCAGGTATCTACAGTATATATCTATCTAAAGCTCACTATGGTGAGGCTATGACTAGAGAGAGTCCAGAGAGAGACAGGAATATATAGCAGGCTGTTCTACCTTTGTAAGTTGAATAAATTATTTTTATTTCATCAGGTTGATTTTATGCTTGTTTCTGTATTTTCTCTCTCTAGGCATGATAATCAGTAGAGACCATGCAGCGGAAAATATCATTGTCGGGAATAAACATATGCACAGATTTTCAATATAGGTATTTTTAAAACATTTTGCTCTCTGTAAGGGATGCTGGTCATGGTAGGATTCAAGTAAATATGGAAACTAATTTCTGATACATTTTGTCATGCAGTCACAGGGAAAGTCTAAGGGTTTTACAGCTATAAATAGTAGTTACTCCACAAAAAGCCAGGTTTCCAGGGTAGACCTTAAAAAAGACTTACATTTTCCAAATAAATATAATATACAAGTGAGAGACATAAAAACAATATATAACAAGTCAAACGGTTAGTAAGAATCCTTACAAAAAGATAATTCCACGATCTCATATGGAAAACAATACAGCAATTATTTTACTGTTTAAACCATTGCCACAATACAATATAGACAATAACAATTATATTATAATGATCTACTTCCTACTCTGATAAGCCCTTATTCAGTTAACCTCTACATTGGAAAAGGTACAGTGTGTGGGTCTTTGGAAGCTGTAATCCAATTGAAATAAATATTTTAACAGCACTCACAAAGAGGGTGTTTTATCCCCGCCAGCAGTCCCAAAAAGTCATTAGAAAAGAGTCCTTGTTGAAATGGCATAAAACTAAAGAGAAGCCGTACATATTCAAAATAAAAAATAACCATCATATTCACAAGTGCTGTTCATCTTTAATTAAGCACTTTAAAAAGCTGGCCATCTTTAATCAGAATACCATTAAAATACCATCCGAATACTGTCAAAATACCCTCAGAATACCATCAAAACACTATCAGAATTCCGTCAAAACACTGTCTCAGTCATCAGAGATGAAGCGCACCATATACAGCTTCACGTAGCTCTGATCCCACACATACAGGTGTCTGTCATTGGGGCTATAGGACAGCATGGCCAGCACCCCGCCAGGGGACCTCAGGTCAAAGGCCACATTGACCGGTTTCCCCTTCAGGAGGTCAAAGGCGAAGGTCACACAGGTGTCCTTGGTGTCGGTGACGTAGAGCACGCCACAGGCCACGAAGGCGTTGCCGGCCTTGGTCCTGGGGTAGGTGGTGTTGATGTATGATGTGACGGAGAAGCTCTTCAGGTCCAGCTGGGCCACCATAATGCTGTCGTCCAGACTGGAGGCAAAGATCAGCCACAGGCCGTTCTCATCCGCTGCAAGCTTGAAGTAGGTCTTGGAGTTGTATAGAAGGTAGGACAGGTTGTGGTACAGAGCATTGTCGATGGCCAGGGTGTGGAGAAGCTTGGACTGCAGGTCGAACCTGAGGGATGGATGGAGAGATGGAGGGTGTAAGAAATAAACAATGTACATTTCTACATTTACCTTTGCTTTCTGTTTGCTTTCCTTAGGAACTGTGCACCACAGTCACACCAGCAGAAGAAAAGAACAGTCACAGGATCAGGATCATACACAGCCAGTGACATCACAAAGACACAATATTTTAATTGCACAAGGAGACTTTAATTGCACAAGGCCAAAAAGTTTCACATTGATTTCCCTCTGACAACTATCCATTGTTCTCAGACAAGTATCTAGTGCGGTAGGAGCTAAGGGATCAATTAGATTCAAGCAGGATAACTACCATCCCTTCTTTGGAGGTGCCAAACTGTGGTTCTTTACCTGGCCAGGTTGGAGGTACCAAACTATGGTTCTTTACCTGGCCAGGTTGGAGGTACCAAACTATGGTTCTTTACCTGGCCAGGTTGGAGGTACCAAACTATGGTTCTTTACCTGGCCAGGTTGGAGGTACCAAACTATGGTTCTTTACCTGGCCAGGTTGGAGGTACCAAACTATGGTTCTTTACCTGGCCAGGTTGGAGGTACCAAACTATGGTTCTTTACCTGGCCAGGTTGGAGGTACCAAACTATGGTTCTTTACCTGGCCAGGTTGGAGGTACCAAACTATGGTTCTTTACCTGGCCAGGTTGGTGGTTCCAGCGATGTGATAGTAGAAGGATCCGTTATGAACGGCATGGCCACACCCCTGGTAGAACTTCCTGCCGTCGATGACCTCACTGGTGGCATTCTGGAATGAGGTGATGCTCTTATACTCCTTCACCGTGCGACCTGGAGACAGATAATCAAAAATACATTTGATTGGTTGTTGTGTGTAGGAGGTACCCGAGAAGTGCTAAAGATAATGTGATTGGCTGTTGTCTGCGTTTGTCTGGTACCAGAGAAATGCTAAAGACATTTGATTGGCTGTTGTGTGAGTTTGGGAGGTACCAGAGAAGTGTTCGGCCACCCAGATGCGTTTGTCGTTCAGCACAGCCGTGTCTTTCATCCACGTTCCGAACGTACTCTCCATCTTAGATACGTTACGGGGGTTGATCAGTGACTTGATGATGCACTCTGGGGGACAGAAGATAAAACATTTATTGTTTAATTGATTGATAGATTGATTGGTTTGCTTATTCAGTCATATTCAGGTTTTGTCTGAGGGTTTTCACAAATCCTTGAGGTCATTCAAGTCATTGTACCGTTTTTCTTATTTAGTGGTATCTCTTGTAACTTCCCAGTCTCTTTGGCGGACAGAGTCCCATCGTTTGGTACAGCATGTGACGGATCTGAAATAGTCAATGATAATCAATGAAAGAAGTGATGATGTTAGAATGAATATGAGTGTTGGAAGTGGGTAGGGGAACTGTAGGATAGATAGTAACAGGCTGACCCACCCAGGGTCTGGGCAGTATGGATGGGTGGGGGGGGGGGGTAGATACGGGAGTTGGGTAGGATAAGTATCAGTGTGCAGGGTAGTTAGCCACCCAGGGTCTGGGCAGTATGGATGGGTGGGGGGGGGGGGGGGGGTAGATACGGGAGTTGGGTAGGATAAGTAGCAGTGTGCAGGGTAGTTAGCCACCCAGGGTCTGGGCAGTATGGATGGGTGGGGGGGGGGTAGATACAGGAGTTGGGTAGGATAAGTAGCAGTGTGCAGGGTAGTTACTCACCCAGGGTCTGGGCAGTATGGATGGGTGGGGGGGGGGGGTAGATACAGGAGTTGGGTAGGATAAGTAGCAGTGTGCAGGGTAGTTACTCACCCAGGGTCTGGGCAGTATGGATGGGTGGGGGGGGGGGGTAGATACAGGAGTTGGGTAGGATAAGTAGCAGTGTGCAGGGTAGTTACTCACCCAGGGTCTGGGCAGTATGGATGGGTGGGGGGGGGGGTAGATACAGGAGTTGGGTAGGATAAGTAGCAGTGTGCAGGGTAGTTACTCACCCAGGGTCTGGGCAGTATGGATGGGTGGGGGGGGGGGGTAGATACAGGAGTTGGGTAGGATAAGTAGCAGTGTGCAGGGTAGTTACTCACCCAGGGTCTGGGCAGCGTGGATGGGAAGATTGGCCCGGTGGCTCCTGTTTCTGGGGGGCCCCTGGGGTCCTTGTGGGCCAGGAGGTCCAGGAGGGCCAATGGGGCCTGGAGTACCAGGAGGACCAGCCGGACCTGGGGGGCCTAGACAGACCCAAAAGACAAGGATTTTCACAATCACGTTGTATTTCAAGTAGAGCTGTCCAGACGTAAACTGGATCGACTGGTCATGGAATAGGATAGGGCTTGCCCACTCTAATGTTGCAACATATACAGGTACCTTAAGTGTTGTGCTAAGACCACATTCATTTTCAGTTCTAATGAAAATCTGTTAAGATTTTGCAATAAAGGTATGTGCTGAACCATTTGAGTGTACACTGGTGACGGTTCAGCAACTCTCATCATGCACTGTAGGAGTCTAGTGATGTTGTAATTGTGAGGTATCTAATATAGACAGTGGACATTGTCATTTCTGTCCGTTCTTACCCTCCAAGATGACATCGTTGGACGATTGTGTATTTTCCCCTGCAGGTCCTGGGTCTCCTCTATCTCCTTTCTCTCCCGGCTCACCTTTCTCACCTGTGAAAGAACACGATTTACAAATCCTAACTTGAGACATGGAATGGAACAGGAATTCATATAGGCCTGACCCAAAAATAAACCCTAGCTTCATAAGATTCTCAAAGACCACAATCAAATGAGTCAAGCTTGTGTAATGTGCGAGACGTGGGTTCTTTTAACTGACCTAATGTTAAGTGTGAACTAGACATGGGCCGACTAAATCATCGCTTCCAGTCTGTAAATTCCAAAGATTAGTCAAGTCAAAGCCATTCCAGTAAACCATGAACCATTCCATTCACTTCTCCCGGGCTGCTAAAATATTGTCTATTTAGTGCCCTACTTTTGAGCAGGGCCCATAGGGCTCTGGTCAAAAGTAGTGCACTACATAGGAAATAGGGTGTGAATCATGTCCTTCCCTCCTGAGGAACGCACCAGTGGGCTGATGGGAGAATGAGGTTTACAGCCCATTCAAGAGCAGCCCAAAACCACAGAGTCATGAATAACATTAGTCTACTGTGGGACAGAAGAGCAGTTTCCTTTCTTCCTCCGTTTCCGGTTCTATGGTGTTTGAATGGAGAGAAACCGAAGCCCACCACAGTGGAGAACATGATTCAGCATTGTGACACATCACATATCTCTGGATAGATCTGAATGGCTGTCCAATGACAGTTGGAATTAAGAATAGGCGAAAGAAAGTGTTATGTATGTGAAGATCTGTGTGTGTGTGGCATATGTGTGTATCTGGGTGCACTGTGGGGTAATTGCGTGCAAGCGTAGGTGTGTGAGTGTGTGCATGTGTATGTCTGAATATATGTGTGTGTGTGTCTCTGCGGATGTGTGTGTGTTTCTACACTGTGTGTGTGTGTGTGTGTGTGTGTGTGTGTGTGTGTGTGTGTGTGTGTGTGTGTGTGTGTGTGTTAGGGTGCATGTTATTGACCCTGAGGAGATCTGCTCTACCCTTTCTATATGTTCTATTATCTCTCTCTTTTCAGTCACAGAACCAGACAGAGCCCCAGGTAACAATACATAATGGACACATCAGATGATGGACAGATAGATACAATGAGGCAGAAAATAGAGAGTAAGAACAATTCTCTCTGTTACTGTAAAAGGGTCTTTCACTCCGTACCTCTCTTCCCTCGTTTTCCATCAGCCCCAGGAAGTCCATCTAGTCCTGGGATTCCATCAGTGCCGTTGTGCCCAGGCAGACCATGCAGGCCAGGTAGCCCTGCCATACATACATTACAACCACAGTACTTTACATGGTCAGGCAGACCTATCATAAATACATTACAACCACAGTACTTTACATGGTCAGGCAGACCTATCATAAATACATTACAACCGCAGTACCTTACATGGTCAGGCAGACCTATCATAAATACATTACATCCACAGTACTTTACATGGTCAGGCAGACCTGCGATACATACATTACAACCACAGTACTTTACATGATCAGGCAGACCTATCATATACAAACACATTACAACCATGCAGGAGTAATATCTGAAGTACAGATGCATATCCGTGGGCAAAACATTTAATAAATACACAATCTTAAGCAATATCCCAGAGATGCTCTGGAAGAGTCCTTGGGATACTTAACATTATGTGTGGGTCCAGGTTGTTGTCTGTCATGTTGCCATGGTTACACCAAGTTACTGGGATATGCTTATGGGTCACTCTAGCAAAAAGCTGTGGCACGGCTAAAAAGGTTTTGAGTGATGGCTGAGATGATCAATATGAATCATTAAAGTGTTTAATCAGTTGATAACTTACCAGGGGGTCCAGGAGGGCCGGGTGGTCCTACAACACAACATAGAGAGATCAGGGGATGATAACACACAGCACCTTGACTGGTGAGAACTCCACTTGAATTCACTTCAGAGTTACAGTAGGGAAAGAAGAGTGTGAATTAGTATTACTGTTCTTGTCATTATTGGGACATACCAGCTATGCAGACTCCCTTGGTGCTGTTACAGATATCCAACAACACTTTGACCTGGAATCAAACAAACAAATAAACCCCTTTTATTTAGGAAGAGAAGAAACGAGATGCATACAGCATGTCTACACATTTTAGCACGTATGAACATTTCAGTAGAATGCAATAGAATGAAATAAATGAAACTATATAAAAATGACATAAGACTTCAACACAGTTTTGTCTTTAACAAGAGTCATGAATCTAGTCTGTTAAGAGTCTGTTCATTGTTTTTCTATGACTGTTTGTTCTAGCTGTAAAACACAGCTTTTTCTCTTTCAAACGGATCATGTATATAAATGCCAGTGCTTACGTCTGAGATGCTCACTACATACCTCAGCGCCCACACACACACACACACACACACACACACACACACACACACACACCACACACACACACACACACACACACACACACACACACACATATACAAACAAACACACACACCACACACACACACACACACACACACACACACACACACACACACACACACACACACACACACACACATATACAAAGAGAGACATGGAGTAGCCTAGCTTACCGGCACCATAGAATAGGTCATCATCATCATCATGTCGTCCTGTATCTCAGTCTTCTGGAAGCCCTTTGTCTTCCTGTGTTTGTGGTTCAGCTCATGTCTCATCTTCTTCCCCATCTCCTTCCCCTTCTCCTTCCCCATCTCCTTCCCCATCTCCTTGTCCATCTCCTTGTCCATCTCCTTGTCCATCTCCTTGTCCATCTCCTTGTCCATCTTTTCCCTCAACCCGTGGTGTAACTCCTCTCTCAACTCAGGGTGTACCTCCTCTCCTGTGTCCAGCCCACCTTGCCCCGTTTCCTGCCCCTGATGTAGCCCCTGGGTCACCTCCTGCCCCTGATGTAGCCCCTGGGTCACCTCCTGCCCCTGATGTAGCCCCTGGGTCACCTCCTGCCCCTGATGTAGCCCCTGGGTCACCACCTGCCCCTGATGTAGCCCCTGGGTCACCTCCTGCCCCTGATGTAGCCCCTCGGTCACCTCCTGCAGGAGTTCCTGCCTCTCCTGATGGTTCAGCTCCCTCAGCTCTAGCCTCAGCTCCTCCTTTAACTCCTGTCGT
>NC_042985.1:12865379-12950617 GCF_901001165.1 Salmo trutta
TAACAGTGACAGCTCTGTAACTGTAACAGTGACCCATTGAGAGAGAGAGAGAGAGAGAGAGTCCCCTCATCCAGCTGGTCCTGGGGATGAGTTCACAAACCTGTTCTACTAACACACTGAAGCCTCAGGACCAGAACATCCAATCAATCAGAATAAACCAAATTACAACACAGTCAAAACAAAACTACATTGCTTATTGGGAAACACAAGCACAAACACAAAGCAAAATGCAGTGCTATCTGGCCCTAAATCGACAGTACACTATGGCTAAATATTTGACCATGGTTACTGATCAAAACCTTAGAAAAACCTTGACAAAGTACAGGCTCAGTGAGCACAGCCTTGCCATTGAGAAGGGTAGACACAGGAAAACCTGGCTCCCTGTAGAGGAAAGGCTGTGCAACCACTGCACAACAGCAGAACCTGAGACGGAGCTGCATTTCCTGACAAAATGTCAAAAATATAAAACAATTAGAGAGTGTCATTTCCCCAAATTTGAAATCCTTATTCAAGGTTTTAAAGACCTCTCTGATGAGGATAGGCTACCCATCCTGTTGGGGGAGGACGCAGAGAGCTGTGGGTTGGCAGCGCACTACATTGCTGCCTGCCATAAGTTGAGGGACAGTGTCTGACAGACCAATAAACCTGCACATGTCCTCAACTGTATGATTATTGTTATTGTTGAATGTATGGTTATATTGACCGTTGGTTATTGTTGTTACTGTTGTCCCGTTGACAATTTTTGATTCTCATTTTTATTTATTTTTATATTGTAAATATCCAAAGTAAGCTTTGGCAATATGTACATTGTTACGTCATGCCAATAAAGCGAATTGAATTGAATTGAATTGAATTGAATTGAGAGAGAGAGACAGAGAGAGAGAGACAGAGAGAGAGAGAGAGAGAGAGAGAGAGAGAGAGAGACAGAGAGACAGACAGAGACAGAGAGAGACAGAGAGACAGAGACAGAGAGAGAGAATCACCACTATGCCATGATGAGGATGAGCATGGTTTTCCAGTACATTAGGTGCTCTGCCCCCTTCCACATTTACACATCCTTCGCTCCCATCTCTCCCCTACATGCCCTCAAGGCTCTCTACATCGCTCTGTAACTGTAACAGTGACCCATTTCTGTAATTGCATTTTACCAGAAAAGTGTAATTTCTTCAGTATGTAACATTTAATCAGAAAAACAACCTGACATCTCTCTCCTCTGAGCGTTGGAGTGTTTATGAATCACTCCAGAGAAGTGTTGGCCTGAAAACTCAGTTGATTTGGGTGTCATTGAAACACAGCAATTGTTTTTACAATATGCATATCATGAAATATCAGAAAAACATATGTGAAAACATTTTCACTCAATTCGTTGATTGTGCAATTTGGTGCTTGATTGAATAGACCCCCAAAGACCCAGTAATTATTAGGTAAGTATTGTGTAATAACCATTTCACCATTACTACTGTGTTTAAGTGAAGAGTACTGAAACAGACCCACCTCTTGTGCCAAACAAATATCAGCACATGTTGAAACGTGAGTACAGATTCCAACACCTTCACAGACACACATATGCATGCACACACACACACACACACACACACACACACACACACACACACACACACACACACACACACACACACACACACACACACACACACACACACAGCAGTTCTGATTGACACAGACAGTAAAACTGAGTCTATGTGAGGTTTGGTATTACAGTAAGACCTTCTGCTCTGTTCACCCAGACTCCTCCCCTGGGGCTGTAGGTCAGTGGCAGGCAGAGGAGAGGAGAGGAGAGGAGAGGAGAGGAGAGGAGAGGAGATGAGAGACAGAGACAGAGACAGAGACAGAGACAGAGACAGAGACAGAGACATAGAGAGAGAGACAGAGAGACAGTGAGACAGAGCGACAGAGAGAGGAGAGGAGAGGAGAGGAGAGGAGAGGAGAGGAGAGGAGAGGAGAGGAGAGGAGAGGAGAGGAGAGGAGAGGAGAGGAGAGGAGAGGAGAGGAGAGGAGAGACAGAGACAGCGACAGAGACAGAGACAGAGAGACAGAGAAACAGAGACAGAGAGAGAGAGAGAGACAGAGAGACAGAGAGAGAGACAGAGAGAGAGAGAGAGACAGAGAGAGAGAGACAGAGACAGAGAGAGAGAGAGACAGAGAGAGGAGAGGGAATATCTGCAATGGGCTACAGTAAATGAGAGCGAACCCGGGTAAAATAAATAAATATATATATATATAATTTTGAATACTTTATCTGGGCTTGATTGAGTTTGCCTGGCACAATGGAACCAATGGAATAGTCCAAAAATATACCAGGCAGGCTTACGCAAACGCTCAAAGTATCTGAAAGATTTCAAATAGTATATGAACCCAGGTTTGGAGGGGAGTACAGTAGAATGTAAAGTAAGTGGAACATGGGGTATATCCACTCTACTGCATACAGACACACACACACACACACACACACACACACCTCCTCGCAGTCAACCAGCTCTGGGTTCAACCTCTGTCCCCCTTACAGAGTGATCACACCCTGGGAGATACACTGCTTCCCAAGTGTTTGCTTTCGGAAAGTATTCAGGCCCCTTGACGTTTTACACATTTTATTACGTTACAGCCTTATTCTAAAATCGTTTTTTTATATGTTTTTATTATAAAAAATGGAAAACTTAAATATCACATTTACATAAGTATTCAGACCCTTTACTCAGTACTTTGTTGAAGCACCTTCGGCAGTGATTACAGCCTCGAGTCTTATTGGGTATGACTCTAGAAGCTTTGTACACCTGTATTTAGGGAGTTTCTCCCCATTCTTCTCTGCAGATCCTCTCAAGCTCTGTCAGGTTGGATAGGGAGCGTTGCTGTTCAGGTCTCTCCAGAGATGTTCGATCGGGTTCACGTCCGGGCTCTGGCTGGACCACTCAAGGACATTCAGAGACTTGTCCCGAAGCCACTCCTGCATTGTCTTGCCTGCTTAGGGTCGCTGTACTGTTGGATGGTGAACCTTCGCCTCAGACTGAGGTCCTGAGCTCTCTGGAGTAGGTTTTCATCAAGGATCTCTCTGCACTTTGGTCCGTTCATCTTTCCCTCGGTCCTGACTAGTGTCCCAGTCCCTGACGCTGAAAACATCCCCACAGCAAGATGCTGCCACCACCATGCTTCACCGTAGGGATGGTGCAAGGTTTACTCCAGATGTGATGCTTGGCATTCTGGCCAAAGAGTTCAATTTTGGTTTCATCAGACCAGAGAATCTTGTTTTTCATGGTCTGAGAGTCCTTTAGGTGCTTTTGGCAAACACCAAGTGGGCTGTAATGTGCCTTTTAGTAAAGAGTGGCTTCCGTCTGGCCACTCTACCATAAAGGCCTGATTGGTGGAGTGCTGCAGAAAGAGTTGTCCTGAAAGGTTCTCCCATCTCCACAGAGGAACTCTAAAGCTCTGTCAGAATGACCATCGGGTTCTTGGTCACCTCCCTGACCAAGGCCCTTCTCCCCCGATTGCTCAGTTTGGCCAGGCGGCCAGCTCTTGGAAGAGTCTTGGTGGTTCCAAACTTCTTCCATTTAAGAATGATGGAGGCCACTGTGTTCTTTGGGACCTTCAATGCTGCAGATATTTTTTGGTTCCCTTCCCCAGATCTGTGCCTCGACACAATCCTGTCTCAGAGCTCTATGGACAATTCCTTCAACCTCATGGCTTGGTTTTTGCTCTGACATACACTGTCAACTGTTGAACCTTATATAGACAGGTGTGTGCCTTTCCAAATCATGTCAAATCAATTGAATTTACCACAGGTGGACTTCAATGAAGTTTTAGAAACATCTCAAGGATGATTAATGGAAACAGGATGCACCTGAGCTCAGTTTCGAGTCTCATAGCAAAGGGTCTGAATAGTTATGTAAATAAGGTATTTCTATTTTTTATGCAAAAACTTCTAAAAACGATATTATCTTTGTCATTATAGGGTATTGTATGTGGGTTGATGAGGAAATGAATTAATATAATCCAAAATCAAATCAAGTCAAATGTTATTGGTCACACACACGTGTTTACCAGATCTTATTGCGAGCGTAGCGAAATGCTTGTGCTTCTAGTTCCGACAGTGCAGTAATATCTAACATGTAATCTAACAATTCCACAACAACTACCTAATACAGACTAATCTAAGTAAAGGAATGGAATAAGAATATATAAATATGTGGATGAGCAATGTCAGAGTGGCATGGGCTAGGATGCAATGAAATGAGTAATGCAAGATATGTAAACATTTTAAAGTGACATTATTAAAGTGACTAGTGTTCCATTTATTAAAGTGGCCAATGATTTCAAGTCTGTATGTAGGCAGCAGCTTCTCTGTGCTAGTGATGGCTCTTTAGTCTGATGGCCTTGAGGTAGAAGCTTTTTTTCAGTCTCTCGGTCCCAGCTTTGATGCACCTGTACTGACGTCACCTTCTGGATGAACAGGCAGTGGCTCAGGGGTGAACAGGCAGTGGCTCAGGTGGTTGTAGTCCTTGATGATCTTTTTGGCATTCCTGTGACATCGGGTGCAGTAAGTGTCCTGGAGGGCAGGAAATTTGCCCCCGGTGATGCGTTGTGCAGACCGCACCACAATCTGGAGAGCCCTGCGGTTGTGGCTGTGCATCTGTACAATTTTGTGAGGGATTTAGGTGACAAGCCAAATTTCTTCAGCCTCCTGAGGTTGAAGAGGCGCTGTTGAGCCTTCTTCCCCACACTGTCTGTGTGGATGGTCCGTTTCAGTTTGTCCGTGATGTGTACGCCGAGGAACTTAAAACTCTCCACCTTCTCCACTACTGTCCAGTCGATGTGGATAGGGGGCTGCTCCTTCTGCTGTTTCCTGAAGTCCACGATCATCTCCTTTGTTTTGTTGACGTTGAGTGAGAGTTGTTTGCCTGACACCACACTCCGAGTGCCCTCACCTCCTCCCTGTAGGCCATCTCGTCATTGTTGGTAATCAAGCCTACTACTGTTGTGTTGTCTGCAAACTTGATGATTGAGTTGGAGGCGTGCATGGCCACACAGTTATGCGTGAATAGGGAGTACAGGAGGGGGCTGAGCATGCACCCTTGTGGGGCCCAGTGTTGAGGATCAGCGAAGTGGAGATGCTGTTTCCTACCTTCACCACCTGGGGGCAGCCCGTCAGGAAGTCCAGGACCCAATTGCACAGGGCGGGGTTCAAACCCAGGGCCTCGAGCTTAATGATGATCCATTTTAGAATAAGGCTGTAACGTAACAAATTCTGGAAAAAGTCAAGGGGTATGAATACTTTCCGAATGCACTGTAGTGCACTACTTTTGACCAGGGCCCATATTGTGCTAAATAGTGAATAGGGTGCTATTTGGTACGCACCCAGAGAGACTTCACCGTTCACACCCTCCTTTAACCAACAGCCACCTGCTCTTTTGAGCTCTAGTCTATACTGATAGAACAGCAACAGGATGCTGATACCGTTAACAGGTCAAGGATAGAGAGGAAACAGATAAAAAAGGCACAGGAGTTCTGTCAATTATACGGTGTATATCCAAACGGATTGACAGTTCCTCTGTAACCCACTCTATCCAACCACTATATTCTCTCTCTCTTTTACTATTCTCTATTCTCTTCTACTCTCTCTTTCTTTGTCTTGTCTCTCTCTCTTCCTCCTCCATTGGCAGTGGCTGTGAGAGAGTTCCTTTCCTCTCCTCCTCCTACTCTCCTAGTGCAGATGTCTTCCCAGCTGGATTGGCTGTATGTTCATAACGACCAGCTGTCTATTGACCTGCTGTGTCCTGATAGCCTTCACTACCCTCCTTTCCCTGCCTCCTTTCCTCACCTCCTTTTCCTGCCTCCTTTCCTCACCTCCTTTCCTTCACCAGAACCCTTCTTTCTTAATCTCCTTTACTTAATCAGAGCCCTCCTTTCCTTACCTCCTTTGCATCATCAGAACGCTCTTTTCCTCGTTGCCTTTCCTTCAGCATAGTCCAAAATACCTAATCTCCTTCCCCCCCCCCAACCCCTGGGTGAAAGTTGGTGAACAGGACAGAATGGGAACACTGGGGAACAAATCACATTGTGACCTAACTGCAGAGGAGTGAGTGGGCAAAGGGACTCTCATTCCAGACTGCAGAAGTCTCTCTCTCTCTCTCTCTCTCTCTCTCTCTCTCTCTCTCTCTCTCTCTCTCTCTCTCTCTCTCTCTCTCTCTCTGTCTCTGTCTCTCTCTCAATGGGTCACTGTTACAGTTACAGAGCGATGTAGAGAGCCTTGAGGGCATGTAGGGGAGAGATGGGAGCGAAGGATGTGTAAATGTGGAAGGGGGCAGAGCACCTAATGTACTGGAAAACCATGCTCATCCTCATCATGGCATAGTGGTGATTCTCTCTCTCTGTCTCTGTCTCTCTGTCTCTCTCTGTCTCTCTCTCTCTGTCTCTCTCTCTCTGTCTCTCTGTCTCTGTCTCTCTCTGTCTCTCTGTCTCTGTCTCGCTCTCTGTCTCTCCATCTCTCCATCTGTATCTGTCTCTGTCTCTGTCTCTGTCTCTCTGTCTCTGTCTCTCTGTCTCGCTCTCTGCCTCTCTGTCTCTGTCTCTCAACAGTGGAGAAATCTGCATTTTCTGCAAACCCCCAGAACAGACAGTCAGTGACGCGGTAAAAGGTTAGGGTTCAAAGGTTATGAGTGAAAGATTAGGGGTGGGCAACAGGGACTCTGTTCAGAGGTCTGTAGTCAATGGACACAATCAACAGAAGTATCCAATGAATACAGCTCTCATTTACCGTAAAAAGCCACATCCAACTCAACATATGACCTTCCATCTAGCAGTTCAGCGTGTCTACATGTTGTAGATATTTCTGTTATGGAACACAGGAGAATAAATACAAGTCTCTGAGCATGGGAATTATATTTTCCTGTTTCAAAGCCAGGTCTGTTTTCAGAATAATCTCTTGTCTTCATCCGACCAGTCCTATTCAATTTACATAACCTGACAAAATATGCAGAGATAGTCAACTGCCTAAGGACTAAGACTGGATTGACCAGAGATAGTTAACTCCCTAAAGACAAAGACTGGATTGACCAGAGATAGTTAACTCCCTAAGGACAGACTGGATTGACCAGAGATAGTCAACTCCCTAAGGACAAAGACTGGATTGACCAGAGATAGTTAACTCCCAAAGGACAGACTGGATTGACCAGAGATTGTCAACTCCCTAATGACAAAGACTGGATTGAGCAGAGATAGTCAACTCCCTAAGGACAGACTGGATTGAGCAGAGATAGTCAACTCCCTAAGAACAAAGACTGGATTGACCAGAGATAGTCAACTCCCTAAAGACAAAGACTGGATTGACCAGAGATAGTCAACTCCCTAAGGACAAAGACTGGCTTGAGCAGAGATAGTCAACTCCCTAAGGACAGACTGGATTGAGCAGAGATAGTCAACTGCCTAAGGACAAAGACGAGAGAGAAAGGTACATTAACATATTTTTCATATATTTTGATCAAGAATTTCAGTCACTGGTTTTTAGAGTGGGAACACAAACACAGGCTTACGCTGATATAAGGGGGACAGGGAGACAATCAAACACACACACACACACACACACACACACACACACACACACACACACACACACACACACACACACACAGACACACACACACACACACACACACACACACACACACACACACACACACACGCACACACACACACACACACACACACACACTAAGAGGGTCCTGAGGCTATAATTCTTTGTTACTGTACTCTTCATATGCACTCTTCCCTCTACCCCTGTACAACAATGTCTTTGCTACAAAACCCTCCATCCATCTGGGGTCTGTTTACCAATCAAGAATTCACAAAATGGGACAAACACCAAATTGAGATTGAATTCTGCAAAATCATCCCCCGTATACAACGTAAAACATCAAATAATGCATGCAGAGCAGAATTAGGACGATACCCTCTTATCATCCAAATCCTGAAAAGAGCTGTTCAATTCTACAACCACCTGAAAGGAAGTGATTCCCAAACCTTCCATAACAATGCCATGAGATGAACCTGGAGAAGAGTCCCCTCAGCAAGCTGGTCCTGGAGCTCTGTTCACAAACACAAACAGACCCCACAGAGCCCCAGGACAGCAACACAGTTAGACCCAACCAAATCATGAGAGAAAGCAAAAAGATAATTACTTGACACATTGGAAAGAATTAACCAAAAAACAGAGCAAACTAGAATGCTATTTGGCCCTAAACAGAGAGTACACAGTGGCAGAATACCTCACCACTGTGACCCAAACTTAAGGAAAGCTTTGACTATGTACAGACTCAGTGAGCACAGCCTTGCTATTGAGAAAGGTCGCCGTAGGCAGACATGGCTCTCAAGAGAAGACAGGCTATGTGCACACTGCCCACAAAATGAGGTGGAAACTAGACCACACTTCCTAACCTCCTGCAAAATGTATGACCATGTTAGAGAGACATATTTCCCTCAGATTACACAGACCCATAAACAATTTGAAAACAAACCCAATTTTGATAAACTCCCATATCTATTAAGTGCCACAGTGTGCCATCACAGCAGCAATATTTGTGACATGTTGCCACAAGAAAAGGGCAACCAGTGAAGAACATTTAAATTCAAGGGGGTTTACTGGCATGGCAAACAGATGTTTACATTGCCAAAACAAGTGAAATAGACAGTAAACACATGTGTCAACAATCAGAATACATTCAACCCAACGGTTTGTTCATTTCTTTTTATGTTTGTACTATTTGCACATCGTTACAACACTGTATATTGCCAGTAATATGACATTTGAAATGTCTCTATTCCTTTGAAACTTTTGTAAGTGTAATGTTTACTGTTCATTTCTGATTGTTTACTTCACATTTGTTTATTGTCTATTTCACTTGTTTTGACAATGTAAACATCTGTTTCCCATGCCAGTAAAGCCCTTTGAATGGAATGGAATTGAATCAAGGCAGTCTCTCCGTCAGAACGCAGAACACAGACAGAGGACTGTTGGAAAAAGGCACATTCTCCAGGCCCAGTGGGAGGTGAGTGAATTCCCAGAGTCCTTTATACTGCTGGTAGAATGGCACAGATGCCTCAGGGGGAACAGAAAGGCCCTTTGTGTTGTAGATTATACTGAGAAGGATGAGAAGATTCTAGATCAGTTAAGAACTATGAGTATAAGTGACCTGGGCCAGGAGTTTCTTCTCCTGACCCCATGACCTGACCAGGGAAAACATTGGGCCCTGCATACAGGAGTAGGATGCCTAAAGATACAGGTCAATAGACCAGAACAAACACACACCAATGCATACACATTCACAAACATACATATACAAATGTACACAACCACACGGCTGTTTTGGCTCCTTGGTGGTAATTGGAATTTCGGACTATTTGTTTGTACCTCCACAACATGTTTGATGATTGTCATAATGTCATATGAATCATCACAATGCTCTGTCAGTGCTCTGGTTTTGACAGAATTAAAAGTATTTTCCCTAGTGTTTAATGACATCCTAAGAGTACAGCTCTGCTTCTCCTCCTACTGGCCAGAAGTGGTACTGCTGGCGAGAGTGTCATACTGCCAATCACTATTAGCTGACGGACTTGGTTTATCTTTCTTCAACTCAATATTTGTTCTTCTCAATTAGTAAGTATCATTGTGTGCACGTCCATAGAGACAAATGCAAAGGAGCACACATGAACACGCATATATACAGTACAAATACAGGTTTGTGTATGTGCACCATTTAGCCCGAATCCTTTAAAAAGTGTGTAACTGTAAGTCTCAATCAAGTGCACCAAGATGAAGTTATTATATATTTTGAAGCAGAGCAAAAGCATCATAAAAAGTCCTGGGCAGATTCAGATATCTTGCCTTATCTGCTGTTGCTTCTCAGGGATTTGAAATCAACCATGATCAACATCTGAATATTCAGTTAAAGACTCACTACCGCACTCCAACCAAGGTGCATCTCTCTCTCTCTCTCTCTCTCTCTCTCTCTCTCTCTCTCTCTCTCTCTCAGATACAAGTCTAGCCTTTCAGTGACACATCACAGAGAAGCTAACAACATGTTGAGGAGGGGGACTGAGAGAGGTAGACTGCAGTGATGGAGGACTGCATGAAGGCAAGTAGAGATAACACTGCCATAACACAGAACTTCCCTCTTCAGATTCTCTGAGACACAGAACACAGGTGCTCCCTCCCCTCCGCTCCTCACCTTACCTCTCCCCTCTCCTCTCCTCCGCTCCTCACCTTACCTCTCTCCTCTCCTCTCCTCTCCCCTCCTCTCCTCCCTCTCACCTCCTCTCTCCTCCCTCCTCACTTCCCTTATCATCTCCCTCCTCTCCTCCTTTCTCACCTCCCTCCTCTCCTCCCTCCCAACGTCCATCCTCTCCTCCTCTCTTTGATGTTTGAGGAATGAGAGTTGTGATTCCCCAGCTGCACTAACAGAGGTCAGGGGTCTTTAATGTAGTGACTGTGGAACACTCCTCTCACAACATGTGTTCATGCTATGAAACCCGACCACCATCTACCTACTCAAGGTCCTTATGAGATGGCGGGGATCCAAGATACAAGGTTACACAGAAATTGTTTAAAATCTCTCTTTTTGTTTTGACTTTTGCTTTACCCTGACCTGGCGTGTAACCAGGCACGGCTGCCTATAAGAGAACCAGTGAGAGCTGATCAAGAACTCAGACCATCAGGAGAAGCCGGTAGCAGGGAGTCTGGGTTGTTGCTTCAGTTTAAGAGTGTGTGTGTATCGCGTCCGTCTGTTTGAGAGATTTACCATTTTCATCACCTCGGAAGCAACAGTGTTTCGTCAGTTTAGCAGCTGGTCGTGGAGTGTGTGTGTGTGTGTTTCATTGCGTCAGTGTGTCTACCATGTGTGTGTGATGGATCTGTTGTCGCCTGTGTGTGGACGTGTGATGGCGGCGGTGTGCTTGGACACCGTCATAGCCGACCTGTTGGTGTCCGAGTCACGGAACGCCACAGCCACCAGGTCAGAGGGCGTCTCCCTGGCAACGGGGTCCCTCCTCCTGCTCCTCTGTCTGCTGCTGGCTACCTGGCGTCACACCGACAACAACTCTGTCCCAGGTCAGTCACAATACAGTAACAACAACTCTGTCCCAGGTCAGTCACAATACAGTAACAACAACTCTGTCCCAGGTCAGTTACAATACTCTGTCTGCTAGGGATCATTCTTATATAATAACAACAAGGTGAATTACAACAGTGATTTGTCCAGTTACAGTTCATTATCTTATTTTGGGCTAAA
Source organism: Salmo trutta (assembly GCF_901001165.1). Classification (NCBI taxonomy): domain Eukaryota; kingdom Metazoa; phylum Chordata; class Actinopteri; order Salmoniformes; family Salmonidae; genus Salmo; species Salmo trutta. Next base: position 12,876,671 of record NC_042985.1, read on the forward strand.
GTGATTCTTCTAATTGAACATGTTGCATCCAGAGCAGGACTGTTGGTCCAAGTCTATACAGGGATCTTATCTTAATCCATATGATATCTTCATCTATGCTCAGAGACGGAAGAGGAAGTGAGACATCCCACTCCCTCATTTTGTTCTGGTTCATATACAGTCAATGAGCAGACTCAGCTGCTAAAGCATTGGTGCCTACGGGAGAACCCGGTGAGACCGGAACTGTGAAAAAAGCATTCAATAGTAAACAGCCTGAGTGGGACATCTTCATTTATCCACCAACTTTGCTGTTCTGTGTGTTCTGTGTACATTACAGGATGAGATCTGTGTTGTGTTTAGCTGCCTGTGTGATTCTTTGTGAATGCAGGAACATTGCCTTTGAAAGGTGCATTGTGGACAGCGCTCTACAACGCGCTGCAGATTGAGTCCTGTCCCTAGTCTGACCACAGAGTATTGGCTGCTGTCTATGTACTACTACTATGTACTACTGCATTACTATGTTGTGTCTGTTGTATTGGCTGGTTTCATCAGCTGTCTCCTTTAAATACTAACATATCATATTTATGATGTTATGCTATGTTATGTGAACGTATGTATTGTATTGATATGTAACGCTATGTAGTGTTATGCTATGCTATTCTATGTAATGTTATGCTATGCCATGTTATGCTATGCTATGTTATGTTATGCTATGCCATGTTATGCTATGCAACGCCTTGCTATGTTAAGTTATTTTATGTGACCACTCTCCCTCTATCGCTCTCTCTCTCTCTTTCTCTCTTGTTCTCCTCTCTCTTTCTCTCTTTCTCTCTCTCTCTCTCTCTCTCTCTCTCTCTTCTCTCTCTCTCTCTCTCTTCTCTCTCTTCTCTCTCTCTCTCTCTCTCTCTCTATGTGTTGGCTATGACAGGTCCTTTTTTCTGTCTGGGTGTGGGTCCTCTCCTCTCATACCTCAGGTTTATATGGACAGGTAACTACTACAACATGAAATACAACAAATTATAATCTGCTTCAATAACAAATAGTATATCGGAATAATTTATTGAATACATGTTCTATGTACAGGTATTGGCACAGCCAGTAACTATTACAACAGTAAATATGGAGACATCGTCAGGGTCTGGATCAACGGAGAGGAGACACTCATACTCAGCAGGTCAGTAGCAGGCACTCAGGCAGTCTGTCAGTCAGGCAGTCAATCAGGCAGTCAGTCAGGCAGTCAGTCAGGCAGTCAGTACCAGGCAGTCAGTCAGTCAGTCAGTCAGGATGTCAGTAGCAGTCAGGCAGACAGTCAGTCAGTCAATCAATCAATAATCAATTGAAATATCTTAATTGAGATGTTTGAATTTTATTTCACAAAAGCACCTGTAGATTACTTGTAGCCTAGATGACATATGTTATAATACACATTTAGACTTATTTACATAGACTTGTAGACTTCGGAGAGTGAATACCAGTGTACCCACCCTCTCTGTACAGTTCCTCTGCAGTGCATCATGTTCTGAGACAGGGGCGTTACACCTCTCGGTTCGGCAGTAAACAGGGTCTGAGCTGTATTGGCATGGATGAGAGAGGCATCATCTTCAACAGCAACATGGCTCTATGGAAGAAGACCCGCACCTACTTCGCTAAAGGTGACCGATTAGACAATGACTTAATCAATTGAAAAAGATAAGCATGGCATTACAATACCACTACTTAATTGATCATAATAACTGATTCTAAATATTAAATGGTAAACCATTAGAAGGTTGCTGTATTGAATTACTATTCTCATATACACAAACTAATAGAGAAGTTAGAAAAAACAAAGGTGTCCAGTCTGTTATTGACAATATCTTCACAGGATATGGTCCAATATGTTGTAATATCTGCTGTATCTCCACTGTGTGTTCCAGCTCTGACAGGGCCTGGGCTGCAGAGGACTGTAGACGTGTGTGTCTCGTCCACCCAGACACACCTGGACGCTCTCCAGGGGCTGGACGGACTGATGGGTGGACAGGTGGATGTCCTGAGTCTACTACGGTGTACAGTAGTGGACATCTCTAACAGACTGTTCCTAGGGGTGCCTCTCAACGGTGAGCCACACCACATCCTTTTATACTCAATAATACTTTACCCAATATAATTGAATACATTTGCATTTTATAAGCACATAATATACAATCATAAATACATTTAGGGAACTTTATTTTGACTTCAGGTCAGCAGGTTTTTCAATATCTAGTTGGTAACTCACAGCCATAGAACCACAAGACCCTGAACAGTATATCTGAACATCATTTATGTAAGCACTCAACATGACTTTCCTTTTCTAGTGGGAAGTTATTCCACTTTATAACATTTTATTTGATATTATTAGAGAAGGAGCTGCTACAGAAGATTCAGAAGTACTTTGACACGTGGCAGACAGTGCTGATCAAACCAGATATCTACTTCAAGTTGGACTGGATCCAGCAGAAACACAGGAGAGCAGCGTAAGTCACCCAGTTATAAACAGTTAGCGTCATTACCAAGGCATCCAGAACATCTAATATTAACACTTTAAGGGTTATATATAGAATAGGATAACACTTGGATAGTCCATCTGTAGATGCTCTACACTTAGAAAAAAGGTGTGATCTAGAACCGAAAAGGGTTCTGAAGGCTGTCCCCATACGAGAATCCTTTGAAGAACCTTTTTTGGTACCTTATCCTAACCCTAAACTTAACCCTAACCCTAATCTAAGCCTTTTTCTGAACCTAACCCTTAACCGTAAGAATGTGAAATGTCAGAATAGTAGTGGAGATAATTATTTATTTCAACTTTTATTTCTTTCATCACATTCCCAGTGGGTCAGAAGTTTACATTAGTATTAATAGTACTCAATTAGTATTTGGTAGCATTGCCTTTAAATTGTTTAACTTGGGTCAAACGTTCCGGGTAGCCTTCCACAAGCTTCCCACAATAAGTTGGGTGAATTTTGGCCCATTCCTCCTGACAGAGCTGGTGTAACTGAGTCAGGTTTGTAGGCCTCCTTGCTCCCACACGCTTTTTCAGTTCTGCCCACAAACTTTCTATAGGATTGAGGTCAGGGCTTTGTTATGGCCACTCCAATACCTTGACTTGGTTGTCCTTAAGCCATTTTGCCACAACTGTGGAAGTACGCTTGGGGTCATTGTCCATTTGTATGACCCATTTGCAACCAAGCTTTAACTTCCTGACTGATGTCTTGAGATGTTGCTTCAATATATCCACATAATTTTCCTCCCACACGATGCCATCTATTTTGTGAAGTGCACCAGTCCCTCCTGCAGCGAAGCACCCCACAACATAATGCTGCCACCCCCATGCTTCACGGTTGGGTTGGTGTTCTTCGGCTTGCAAGCCTCCCCCTTTTTCCTCCAAACATAACGATGGTCATTATGGTCAAACAGTTCTATTTTTTGTTTCATCAGACCAGAGGTCATTTCTCCAAAAAGTACAATCTTTGTCCCCATGTTCATTTGCAAACCGTAGTCTGGCTTTTTTATGGCGGTTTTGGAGCAGTGGCTTCTTCCTTGCTGAGCGGCCTTTCAGGTTATGTCGATATAGGACTCGTTTTACTGTGGATACAGATACTTTTGTTCCTGTTTCCTCCAGCATCTTCACAAGGGCCTTTGCTGTTGTTCTGGGATTGATTTGCACTTTTTGCACCAAAGTACGTTCATCTCTAGGAGACTGAACCGCTCCTTCCTGAGCGGTATGACAGCTGCGTGGTCCCATGGTGTTTATACTTGCATACTATTGTTTGTACAGATGAACGTGGTACCTTCAGGTGTTTGGAAATTGCTCCCAAGGATGAAACAGACTTGTGGAGGTCTACAAATGTTTTTCTGAGGTCTTGGCTGATTTCTTTTGATTTTCCCATGATGTCAAGCAAAGAGGAACTGAGTTTGAAGGTAGGCCTTGAAATACATCCACAGGTACACCTCCAATTGACTCAAATGATGTCAATTAGCCTATCAGAAGCTTCTAAAGCCATGACATAATTTTCCAAGCTGTTTAAAGGCACAGTCAACTTAATGTATGTAAACTTCTGACCCACTGGAATTGTGATACAGTGAATTATAAGTGAAATAATCTCTGTAAACAATTGTTGGAAAAATTATTTGTGTCATGCACAAAGTAGATGTCCTGACCGACTTGCCAAAACTAAAGGTTGTTGACAAGAAATTTGTGGAGTGGTTGAAAGACGAGTTTTAATGACTCCAACCTAAGTGTATGTAAACTTCCGACTTTAACTGTATCTGGACTATCCAGACTATACAAATAAAGTGTGACCTAGAATAGAATAACTTTATTTTTCTTAGAAGGACCTTCACTTGTGGCATTCAGATAATTGTCACGTCTACTCCCTCTGCCCGCCTCCGGCGCTCGACGTCGCTTCATTATGAGTGACTCCATCACTTCACTGATTCGTCCCTTATATCTGTCACTCCCTTAGGTTCATTCCCCAGGCAGTATTCATTATGTGTTTCATGTCAAGACCCTACTCCTGTTTTGTATTGTTCCATTTTCATTGTTTTATTAAACTCACCATCTGCACCTGCTTCTCGACTCCCAGCATCTTCGTTACAACAATGAACACTTAACAGCACATTTCACAGATGACAAATACACAATATACATATACAATTCTACCAAATAATGTTTATTTAAATATATGCAGCAATACATTAAAGTTGAAGTATTATTGTTAATGTATTACTCTGTTGCTGTGTTGTAGTCAGGAGCTGCAGGATGCTATAGAGAGTCTGGTCGACCAGAAGAGAAGAGGTCTACAGGAAGCTGACAAACTGGACCACATCAACTTCACTGCAGACCTCATCTTTGCACAGGTCAGTCGCTGACCTTGCCGTTACCCTATCCCCAACACTAACCCAAGCACAGGTCGTCTGCACAACTTAAAGACTGCCTTAGCCCACTGAGACAAAGATCTAGGCATTAGGCAAGTCCCAAATCCAGGCTTAACCAGGGGTGGGGTCAATTCCATTTCATTTAAGTCAATATACATTTATGTAACTGTAGAATTTCAGTTTACTTCCTGAATTGACTGAATTGAAATTGAATTGATCCTAACACTGGCCCTGACCCCAGCCCATGTCCTCTGCACAATATTGTATTCTATTCTGCGGGTTGTTTCCACTTTCTTATGTTAAAGCATGTATAACAATAACATAGCTTGTGTGTTTCAGAGCCACGGGGAGCTGTCAGCTGAGAATGTGAGGCAGTGTGTATTGGAGATGGTGATAGCAGCTCCAGACACTCTGTCTATCAGTCTGTTCTTCATGCTGCTGCTGCTCAAACAGAACCCTGATGTAGAACTACAGCTCCTAGAAGAGATAGACACTGCTATAGGTGAGTCCCCACTTCACAATCTGTTAACATAGAGCAACAGCTTTTAGAAGAGATAAACACTGTTAAATTCTGTCTTTGTGTCTTTGAGCAAGGTACTTAATCCTAATTGCTCCTGTAAGTCGTTCTGGATACGAGTGTCTGCTAAATGACTCAAATGTATAATAGGTCAAACCTTCACAATCTGTTAACATAGAGCTACAGCTTCTAGAAGAGATAGACACTGTTATAGGTGAGGAACCTCCTGCTGCAGCTTTACTCTTTTTACTAGCTATAGGTCAGGACCCATCAAACCCAGACAACTACAATACTTTCCAATTGAACTAAACCCTCTCATTTGATATTTTAGGGGTTCATGTAGCTATATTGAATATGTGGCAGTTTGAAGACCATCTCCCTCCTCTCTCAATGTAGGTGAAAGGGAGCTCCACAATTCTGACCTGCAGAACTTAAGGGTCCTAGAGAGCTTCATCAATGAGTCCTTAAGGTTCCATCCCGTGGTGGACTTTACCATGCGCCGGGCACTGTCTGATGATGTCATCAGTGGCTACCGGGTGCCGAAGGGGACAAACATCATTCTGAACATGGGCCGCATGCACAGATCAGAGTTCTTCCTCAAGCCCAATGAGTTCAGTCTGGACAACTTTGAGAAAAATGTAAGAGAATAATCAAGACTATCACAGGGAGAAATTCATCTGCACCCTGAGGTGTAAAGATATTTATTTATTTATTTCTCTCTGTCGCTCTCTCTGTCTCTTGCACTCTCAGATACCTAATCGTTTCTTCCAGCCTTTCGGGTCCGGTCCTCGATCCTGTGTTGGCAAGCACATCGCCATGGTGATGATGAAATCCATCCTGGTTACGCTGTTGTCACGGTACTCTGTGTGTCCTCATGAGGGCCTGACCCTAGATCGCCTCCCACAGACCAACAACCTATCACAGCAGCCCGTGGAGGAGAAGGGGGAGCCTCACACCATGAAGTTCCTCCCACGACACCAAGCCAGGAAGCAGTCTTAGAGCAGGGCTCAGACACTGGTATTGCATCCCAAATGACAACCTATTCCCTATGTAGTGCAATACTTTTTACCAGGGCTCACAGGGCTCTGTTCAAAAGTAGTGCACTATGTAGGAAATAGGGTGGTATTTGGGACAAAGATTGCATTTTAGGGCTAATCTTAAATTAATACTTACTTCCCATATATGTAATATGTTAGTATTTTATTCATATTTGTATGTTTGTTATTTTGTACTACAAGTTATTTTGTGATGTTTTCTATGATAATAAGTTATGTTCAAGGAGGACATGTCTTTATAACCAATGATATCTGTAATAAGAAAAGCTTGTTGATTCACACACCATTGTAATTATAGAATCTGAACTGTACATTCACACAAACTAAACGACGCTGAAGTGAAAATAAATGGTATATATTGTTATATTCAATCTGTTCAGTTTATTCATTAGATGTCCTTGGAGCGATGGATGTTATAACTGACTGTCCATGAGATCAACATGCTATTTAAAACATATGTTGAAGCTATACACTTTAAACAATGAAGCTATAATTTGGGTTATGATGTTAGACAGTTGAACTAAGCTCATGAGACATTTACAGCCTTGTATTATTGTTCATCATTACCAACCTTTAGGCATGCTAATTTAACCCCTTGTCTCCTGTATAGGAGTATGCCCTCCATCTTACTGTCTCAGTGAGAACAGAACAACAGGTGGAGGAGTTTTGCATATTTGTCCTGAACATTTTTGCTTCTTTAATATGAGTGATTTGGTTAGTTAGATTTCCATGTATTATATAAAACATACTGTAGGTAGCCCTAACCAACAAAAATATAAATGCAACATGCAAAAATGTCAAAGATTTTACTGAGTTACAGTTCATATGAGGAAATCAGCCAATTGAAATGAATTCATTAGGCCCTAATTCATTAGGCAGGGGCACAGACATGGGTGGGTCTGGGAGGGCATATGCCCACCCACTTGGGAGCCAGGACTACCCACTGAGAAGCCAGGCCCAGCCAATCAGAATGAGTTTTTCCCCACAAAGTGCTTTATTACAGACAGAAATACTCCTCAGTTTCATCATCTATCTGTGTGGCTGGTCTAAGATGATCCTGCAGGTGAAGAAGGTCCTGCATTGGAGTGGTTACACGTGGTCTGTGGTTATGAGGCCGGTTGGATATACTGCCAAATTCTCTCAAACGTCGTTGGGGGCGGCTTATAATAGAGAAATGAACATTAAACAGCTCTGTTGGATATTCCTGCAGTCAGCATGACCCTGTGTGCAACTTTCTGCACACAGGATCCGAGTCTCCAGAGGCCCGTCCGGTCCCCTGGTAATGGCTTCATCTGCACCGCTTCACCCACCATGAGCTCAGGTAAGTCCTTTGCTGATTTGTCATCGATGAACTTGGACACCTGTCTTCTGTGATGAAGCTTCTCCAGCACGTCTGTCACCACACAGGGCTCCAGGAGAGTGTTGGCTACTGGTAGAGCTGCTTTTAAGCGCTGTGCCATGAGGCGCTGGGCCCGGCTACTATTTATGCCTTCCGTTGGGGTATTGCTCCACTACAGGACCGCTTTCCAGGCATCCTTCGCCTCTCACAGCTTTTCTGCAGAGGTTCTTCACGATTTTGACTTCCGACTCTACCTTCCCATTAGCTTTTAGGTGTCGTGGCGATGAGGTGACAGGCTCAAATTCCCATTCAGCAGCAAATGTCCGGAACTCAAAGCAGAAGAATTGGGGTCCATTATCTGGCTGGCCATAGCGGGCAAACTGAGCCTTGCAACGTTGGTTGTCGTCTCTGCTGAGAGGTTGTGGAGGAGGTCAACCTCCCAGAAGTATGAGTCATGATCGACTAACAGAAGAAAGTCTTTGCCCCTGTGCTGGAGCAGTATGTTGTCTCCCTACAGACAGACACACAGACCAGGCCTGACCACCCATACCAGCACACTCAGACTTGGTTCAAGTCTGAGGAGAACAATGAGAGAGTCACAAAGACTAGAAGCAGAGCTTTTCTGGAGTTTAAAAACACCAACAAGAAACTCCATTCCAGATGATTCCGCTCCTGGAGCCTCCATCTGTCTTTACCAGGGAGGCAGGTTAGTGAACTCTTACTTGTGTCAAAGCCTGACACTGTTCAGGTAACGGACACACAGCAGAGCAGTGTGACTCTGATCTTACCCCCGTCAAAGACTGGACACACTGACAGGTTCAGAGTGGAGTACAGACCTGTCAGAACTGACCTGTTCTTTCCTTATGAGGAGAAGTGGAGAAACATGGAGACCAGAGATAGTGGAGAAGTCTGTGTGATATCAGGTCTGGAGAGAGATACACAGTACCAGATCAAACACAGAGCAGAGGACAGGACAGGGCAGGAGAGAGTGAGTTCAGTGACATCACTATGACAGAGATTGGGACAGGGTCTGGGCCTGGGTGTCCAGTAGTCTAGTCAGCAGGCAGAAACTCAGTCAGTCTGACCTGGAGAAGACCAGCGACGTCTGCAGAGGGATGGTCTGTGGATGAGAAGTGGGTCTCCTTCTACAACGCTGAGTCCAGGGATCACATCTACACGTACGCTGACTTAGTCTCACTGAGGGAGAGAAGATCTATCCGATGTTTGAAACTTATGGAACAGATACAGGCCTTCTGATATAGGAGCTGAAATAGATTTCCAGGCATCATAAGAACACTTGAGTAGTGAGGTGGTCAGTCACACAAAGAGCAGACAAGTTTAGATACATTGTTGCATCATACTTTTTAACAAATACATTTGTATTTAGCTCTTTGTTCATCATATCTTTCACCTCTTGTGTAATTGTAATTTGATTATTTCATTTAGAGATTTTTTATATATATTATTGAGATGTATAAGACAGTTACAAGCTCGTAATAAAGTAATTTGTATTGGTTGGAAGATTTATTGCAAGTTAGAAATGATGACTGTTTCAGTTAGGTGTTTCCTGAGGAAGTTTAGTGTGTGATGTTGTGGCCTAGTTGATGTAGTTCTATAATCACACACCAGTGCTGTACCTCCCTCTAGTGGCTGGTGTCTGCACCACATCTGTCTGCTAATCCTGTTTGAACAACGTGTGAATAGAAACAAGCCATATTATGATGTGCTGAGTACTCTCTGTCTGCTTCATAAGACTCTGGGATGCAGGTTGAAGTCTTCTCTTTAGTTGGAGGATATTCAGGGGACATTGATTTGTCATATAGACTATGTATGTACTGTCCTTTATATGACTGATCCAGATATGTTGTCTATACTCTCTGTACTAACATTATATTGTGGGCAGGGGCGGAAATCCCGGGGGGGACACGACCCACCCATCCTGGGAAAAATATGATTTCTCCCCCCCCAATATATCACTGAAACATAACTATGTAATTTAAATAATATTAATAATACGCAATGAAAGCAATTGTGCTGATTATAGACACTTAATAGCACGTTTATAAGTTTCAAAAGATTGCGACTCCCCCACCCTTTGCCTCACAATGGTTTGATCCACTGCCAGTTCCTTAGTTGGCAAGGTAACAGAGGGGTCGTATCTACTGTCTGAAAGGCACTCAATGAACGTAACTGACGTGAGGTTAATCTAGTCAATCGCGCACACACACTAGCTGAATATGCAGAGCTAGCTAGTACCTATTCCATTTATGTGGCGTCGTCAAAGATGGAATCTTTGCTATCGTCAATTTATTCCAAGATCAGCACGCAGATGATGTAAGTTAGTGCTTCGAAGTCCCTGTGATAAGGTTAGCGATAAACTGAAGTCCAAACTGAACAGAACTACACTCTCTTCTACCATTGTCTTAAATATATTTAATGGTCTCGTTGCAAAAGCTAAATTGTCGCAAGGGAACTTTTATTTATTTATTTTATTTCACCTTTATTTAACCCGGGTAGCAAAGATTATAGCAAACACCACTGAAACTGAATTGGTGCTCGCTAGCTTTGCAAATTCAGCTATTGTTGGAAGCCAGCCAATATGAAACAAACTATTAAAATTACAAAAGGTTGCAGCATATGATGTGTAAATGGTGAACTCATACAGCTGTCAACTCTTGTCATTTTAATCCGTTTCACATTTGCTAGCTACCTTTTAGATCGAAGCCCAAATAGAATGATAGAAGCCCATCTCCTACTGTAAATAACCTACACACTGTGTGTGTGTAGCCAGCCAGCCAGCCAGGTAGAAAAATGGCAGAAAAATAAAAGATGGACATCAGAGTATTTTTCAATACACCAAAACGCATAGTAAGGACCCTAGTAGCCTAATATCTCAAAGACTAATTGATAAAATGTTCATAAGAAAGAAATGAAATTCTAATGGAAATGTTTCACAATGATGTCATTAGGCAGAGCAGGCAACAGATGGCACACAGACAGCAGAGTTGGGGACAGATATGCAGGGACCGACTGGCAGAGACAGGGAGTCTCAGGTAAGTTTGTTGAGTCTTTGTTTGGCAACATTATGAAAGGTTCTCAATTTTTTTGACTTGTAAAATAGGAACATAATTGGAAAATACCATGGATACCCCCACTCTCAACTTAAACTGGTGACTGAACTAAGATTTGTTAAAGGCAATGGTATTGCTGTTGTGATTAGTTGTGTAGTTTTGGGTACTGGTAGTTTGGAGTACGGCAAACACCTTTTTTTTTGTTCCTCAATATACATTTACCATATTACAATGTAGGCTATGTGTTACAGCACTACTTTTGGTGTCCCCCTCAAGAATTGCTCTTGAGAAAAGTTCATGTAATTGTCCCCTCCAAAGTTGATATCAGATTTTCGCCCCTGATTGTGGGGAGATTTATTTGTAATTCATGCAACGTTGGACAGCTTCACTTACTGAGTACAACATTTTATCATCCAGTCTGTGCATCCATTCCATTGAGGGATTAACTATGGTTGAAAAGAAAATGGTTGAATGAAGTAGCTTTTCTTTTCCCAGTGTGTCCCTGGTTTTTCTATGTCTCTTTTTCTGACTGTACAGCACTAGCAACATGCAGAGACTTTTCTCATAACATTACTGTTCTCTTCTTCACTGATGATCTGCACTAATTATTAATGTCGTTAAAATGTTCTTTAAGTAAACTACATAAACACTTGTCTTTTATTTTGTCTTGCATTTATTTTTAAACAGGTAAATAAAATAAATTAGTCATGTAACAATGAACTCATAAGGATTTGGGGCATCATGGAATAAATTGTTTAACGAGTTGCAATCTCCCAAATGAAACTCTAGAAGATATATAAGAAATATATTGATAAGTAATTTATTAATCAGTACCTCATAGCAGTCTCATAATCTGAACATCACATACTTCTTGCATCTACAAACCCCAGCTTTACTGATCATTCCGTACCACACAAATTGATTTAATTGTTTATTTACTAACTAACTAAATGATAACACAGGATACACACGCACACGGTATAGGTTATTGATTAGAAACTTAATACGATGGAAACAGATCCCTAGCGGACTAACGACAACATGACTGCTTGTTTATCAAAAGAGGGAAGAGTACAGAGGAACAAAGGGAGAAAGAAAGAGAGACAACTTATACACTTGGAACTACACTCACAGTAATCATAATACTTTGCCCTGAACCTCCACCCATTTGGGGTAAAGAAGTAATTCATGTATTTACGTGTTTGATGTCTTCCTTCGTCGTGTATCTCTGTTGGACACAGGCCTTTGTGAAAAGGGTTCTGTTGGGCATTCTCCCGAGCTCAAGTGTAAGGCTCTGATTGTCCACAAGAGGTCACAATGCCCTTTTTAGTTGTCCGTGGCTTCAATGCCTTGTCCTGTAGTCTTAAGCAGAACTAATAGGATGGTGTTTGCTTTCACCCATTCTGGAGGAGTGGTCCTCTAAAGACAGCTAATCAGCCATGTCAATGATCCCCAGTGGGGTGATGAGAGCAGTGTAGTCGACTATGTTTTGAAGAGAGTAACAGGATGGTCCTACTTAAATTCACTTTCTTAGATACAGTACTTAGAACAGCTACTCGGCCATAACATTGATTGTTAGAGAGGCTACTTTGTCGTCTTCACCTCGTGTTGATTTTCAGGGTCGTAACCAATGGAGACCTCAGCTGCAACTTGAGTCCTTCTGGTCTGCTATGTTAATTCTCAGCTCATCCTTCATACACTCTGGTAAAACGGGGGTGTTTCCATCATGCTGACAAGCAAGGATGAAAACCTGACATACAAAGTGTGAAAACTCTTCAAGTTACAATATTTTCATTATAACGTTTTTATACCATTTTTAATGACATCACAAAATAGACATTCATTTCCCATATTCCATCTCTCATCATTCCCCACATTCGGATGTTAAAAATATTGTCCAAGTGTTCACTTTTGGAGATTAGAGTTTTTGGGCAGCAAAACGTTTCTGTAACAAAGAGATTCCAATCACCACTACTGAAGACCAAAAAGAGTTCTCTGCTGCATACAATTTACGACTGGGTGTCATAAAACCCCCGCATCAATCCCTTCTCCCCTCTGTGGGTGAGAGGGATCTGGTAGACGTTGATCCATTGTAACCTAATCTTTGGATCCTCACAGGAGAGTCATGCCAACGTGTTGAACTCCAGTCCTTGAGTGCAGAGTGTCTGCAGGTTTTCACACCTCCCTTGTATTGATTGATCAATTAAAGTAATCGATTAGTTAGGAACTCCCCTCAAATGGTTGTCTAGGTCTTCATTGATTAGTTAGGAACTTCCCTCAACTGGTTGTCCAGGTCTTCCTTGATTAGTTAGGAACTCCCCTCAACTGGTTGTCTAGGTCTTCCTTGATTAGTTAGGAACTCCCCTCAGTTGGTTGTCTAGGTCTTCCTTGATTAGTTAGGAACTCCCCTCAACTGGTTGTCTAGGTCTTCATTGATTAGTTAGGAACTCCCCTCAGTTGGTTGTCTAGGTCTTCATTGATTAGTTAGGAACTCCCCTCAGTTGGTTGTCTAGGTCTTCCTTGATTAGTTAGGAACTCCCCTCAGTTGGTTGTCTAGGTCTTCCTTGATTAGTTAGGAACTCCCCTCAACTGGTTGTCTAGGTCTTCATTGATTAGTTAGGAACTCCCCTCAACTGGTTGTCTAGGTCTTCATTGATTAGTTAGGAACTCCCCTCAACTGGTTGTCTAGGTCTTCCTTGATTAGTTAGGAACTCCCCTCAGTTGGTTGTCTAGGTCTTCATTGATTAGTTAGGAACTCCCCTCAACTGGTTGTCTAGGTCTTCATTGATTAGTTAGGAACTCCCCTCAACTGGTTGTCTAGGTCTTCATTGATTAGTTAGGAACTCCCCTCAGTTGGTTGTCTAGGTCTTCATTGATTAGTTAGGAACTCCCCTCAGTTGGTTGTCTAGGTCTTCCTTGATTAGTTAGGAACTCCCCTCAACTGGTTGTCTAGGTCTTCATTGATTAGTTAGGAACTCCCCTCAACTGGTTGTCTAGGTCTTCATTGATTAGTTAGGAACTCCCCTCAGTTGGTTGTCTAGGTCTTCCTTGATTAGTTAGGAACTCCCCTCAGTTGGTTGTCTAGGTCTTCCTTGATTAGTTAGGAACTCCCCTCAGTTGGTTGTCTAGGTCTTCCTTGATTAGTTAGGAACTCCCCTCAACTGGTTGTCTAGGTCTTCATTGATTAGTTAGGAACTCCCCTCAGTTGGTTGTCTAGGTCTTCCTTGATTAGTTAGGAACTCCCCTCAACTGGTTGTCTAGGTCTTCATTGATTAGTTAGGAACTCCCCTCAGCTGGTTGTCTAGGTCTTCATTGGACATTAATTGAAAGGAAGTAATAAAAACCAGCAGACAGGTCTCTCCAGGAATTTAGTTTGACACCTTAATCTTTGGTTAATTGATAATCCCATATGGCTGCCTGAATCCAACATGACTTCCTGCTGGGCTGGCTAACTGTGTTGGTGATACATTGGGTTGTTCCGGTGCAGTTGTATGTCCTTTGGTTTGAGCTCTGCTCCAAGGTGCTTCTAGTACATCATGTCCACCACCATTCTGTCTGGCTGCCCTGGAGTTATATAGGCTACCATGACAACATTATGATGCATGTCCAGTGAGGATACAGCAACACATGACAAGGCCCTAATGGTGGTTTGGAATGCATGGAGTCATGCTATTGATTGCTGTATTCATTATGTGTATGCCTTTGTGTTTGTGTGATGTGAATGCATGCAGAACAACGTGATACAATATTGTCTACTTTCTGTTTGCAGTTTTACTACATATCATTCACTAAAGAAACCTAAACTGAACTCCTGCCTCCTGGTCTTCTTTACTGTAACTGTTAGCTGTCTCCTGTCTGTCACGCTTTGTATATGTTACATATTGTTACATATGTTACATATTGTGAGGGCAGAACACTGCTTTAAAATAAACTTTAGAATAAATGTAGAATGCGTTTGTCCATTTCAATCTGTGATACCTACCAATAACCACCAGGGGGGGACTAAGACCATCTAAAAACCACACATGCAGTTCATTCTTCATTTTGAGGATTGTACACCCACACTGAGGACATGTCCACATGCAGCATTAGATCCCATCTCATAACACCAGAAATGAAACATAATCAATGAATCTGATCACTAAATAGCCTCCTGCGGTCAGAAAGGATCTCCTCTCCAGTCATCTGTATTGATAATGACAGATGTTTGTAAACAGAAGAGTCAATCTGGGCTGATACAGCTGTATCCTGATTACTGTGACAGGATCACTATACACCAGATCTCTGAGCCTGTTTCCCAGCACAACACAACAGGTCTAGATGAGGAATGAAACATGGGGAGAAGCCAGTCCTTTCTGAACCCTGTCCTGATGAACCCTGTCCTTTCTGAACCCTGTCCTTTCTGAACTCTGTCCTGATGAACCCTGTCCTGATGAACCCTGTCCTGATGAACCCTGTCCTTTCTGAACCCTGTCCTGATGAACCCTGTCCTTTCTGAACCCTGTCCTGATGAACCCTGTCCTGATGAACCCTGTCCTGATGAACCCTGTCCTTTCTGAACCCTGTCCTGATGAACCCTGTCCTGATGAACCCTGTCCTTTCTGAACCCTGTCCTGATGAACCCTGTCCTGATGAACCCTGTCCTTTCTGAACCCTGTCCTTTCTGAACTCTGTCCTGATGAACCCTGTCCTGATGAACCCTGTCCTGATGAACCCTGTCCTTTCTGAACCCTGTCCTGATGAACCCTGTCCTTTCTGAACCCTGTCCTGATGAACCCTGTCCTGATGAACCCTGTCCTGATGAACCCTGTCCTTTCTGAACCCTGTCCTGATGAACCCTGTCCTGATTAACCCTGTCCTGATGAACCCTGTCCTGATGAA
The DNA here is from genome assembly GCF_901001165.1 of Salmo trutta. Classification (NCBI taxonomy): domain Eukaryota; kingdom Metazoa; phylum Chordata; class Actinopteri; order Salmoniformes; family Salmonidae; genus Salmo; species Salmo trutta. The sequence continues at coordinate 12,892,409 of NC_042985.1, forward strand.
CCCTGTCCTGATGAACCCTGTCCTTTCTGAACCCTGTCCTGATGAACCCTGTCCTGATTAACCCTGTCCTGATTAACCCTGTCCTGATGAACCCTGTCCTTTCTGAACCCTGTCCTGATGAACCCTGTCCTGATTAACCCTGTCCTGATGAACCCTGTCCTGATGAACCCTGTCCTGATGAACCCTGTCCTGATGAACCCTGTCCTTTCTGAACCCTGTCCTGATGAACCCTGTCCTGATGAACCCTGTCCTTTCTGAACCCTGTCCTGATGAACCCTGTCCTGATGAACCCTGTCCTGATGAACCACCTGTTGTAGTAGAATAGTAGTAAGTGAAGGATGACCAGAGTCACATACTGGATGTCCTTCTACTGACTTCTGGTACACATCATCACACACACACAGCGTTGAGATCTCTAAGGAATAGTGTACCTCTGTTTCCTTTCAGGGTAAATATTCTGATATGTTTCTACAAACAGCCAAACAGATGAAGGTTGAAATTGAGTTATGAAATCATCTCTCACCACGCTGGACAGCCCCTACTACTCCAGACTGATACCTTCAATATGATGCTCAAACATTAGTGAATAGAAGAACACGTGGCATGCAGAAATGTGTTTCTATGACAATCAATGAGGCCTGAAAGGAGATGAAAAATAACAGTTGGTAGAAACAGCTCAGCAGGTAGAATTAGCTCTCTGTATGTTGTGAATCATCAGGACAACATTGATCTGAGAAGGGACGAGGGAGTGTGTGTCTGCTGTGTTTATGTAACTCTGTTCATATGTGTACTACTTTTCACTACTCCAGAGCCCCCTCCCCCTTTCTTTCTCTGTCTCTCCCTCTCCTCCTCTCTTCCCTGCCTCCATCCTGTCCATAGAGATGTAAATAACTCTGTGTCATGCCAGCTAGGTGAGAGGCTGTGGTCTCTGGCTGAAGTCCTACTACACTATGATGTAATGAATGTTTCATGGTTTAACTCTATTAAATATTAACAGCAGGTTAACAGCAGCGGGAGCTCTGAATCAACCTTCGTCGGTGCAGCATTTAAATCAGCACTGCTGGACAGCATGACACAAGGGACATGCTAACAAAGGTTCCACATGAAATGGCAGAGATGAATCTGCAATGCAGAGTAGGACTGAGAGAGGGAGAGGGAAAGAAGAGAGTCGGGTAGGAGAGGAGATCAGAGGAGATGAGGAAGAGGGAGGAGATGAGAGGAGAAGTGGGGTGTGAGGAGAGGGAGGAGTAAAGAGAGGATAGGAGATGGGAGGAGAGGATATGAAAGGAGAGGGAAGAGAGGAGAAATGAGGAGAGTGATAAGAGGAGAGGGAGGAGAGGAAAGGAGAGAGAGCAGGGGTGAGAAGAGGTCACTCAAGAGCAGAAGCCACAGCGTCCCCTCAGCATCTGTTGTCCTGACTCCCTCTCAGACCACTAATGAGGGTTCCCACCACTGAGAGTTCCTACCTCCCGCAACGACGTAACCAGCATGATGGAGTGGCTGATTCCTGGAGTGTGTGTGAGCGTGCGTGCCATGCCGTGCATGTGTGTGTGGGTGTATCTCTCTGTGTGTCTCTCTCTCTGTGTGTGTGTGTGTGTGTGTGGGTGTATCTCTCTGTGTGTCTCTCTCTCTCTCTGTGTGTGTGTGTGTGTGTGTGTGTGTGTGTGTGTGTGTGTGTGTGTGTGTGTGTGTGTGTGTGTGTGTGTGTGTGTGTGTGTGTGTGTGTAACACCACAGGAGAACTTCAGCCAGGGTGTTTGACTGTGTTTCCTTCCCTAATTGAAACCACCTGCACACAGCCAGTCCTAACAGTCAGGAGAGCTGACTGTGTATCAGAACATAGTTGGCGAGTTTCCAGGACCCAGATTAGACCTGGACTTAAAAGCATGCTCAATGGGGACGTTTTTTTCTGTAGTTGGCTAAATCTCGGTCTGGGAAACCGGCACAAGACAGTTTCACTATAGTTTACTACAGTACCAGGACCAGGGTAAGAAAAGGTGAAGACTATAGAGGTTACTTTACAGTGTTTCCCAATACTGGTCCTGGGGCCATAAAGGGGGGCACTTTTCTGCTTTTGACCTACATTTATGGAGTACTCTTTTGTGACATTAATATCAAGCAAAACGTCTTACGTTGAGAACAAATTCTTCGTATTGCAAACAAAATAATATTATTGAAAGCAAAACATAAACCCAGAAGTTTTGAGAGCCCCCAAAAATATTGCAAGGAAATTATTTTGAATTACGAGAACAAATTAATTGTAAATTGATGCAAAAAAATAAAATGCTATGATTTTTTACTTATGATAACGCCGCCCTTGTTGCTTGCTATTTTTCCTTTCTTTGGTTAAGTTACACTGGGGTTTCCTTTGCTGACTTTCTTTTCCAGTTGAAAGTTCTGGCACATTGATTCCAGCGGCATAGCACCCTGCTTCCCACTGCTGGTTTCCCTCCAAAACTAAGCAGGGTTGGTCCTGGTTGGTCTGTGGATGGGAGACCAGATGTTGTTGGAAGTGGTGTTGGAGGCCAGTAGGTGGCACCCTTCCTCCTGGTCTTTCAGGTGGGATGATAAATTATGTCCTGACTCTCTGTGGTCATAACAAATCCTATGGCACTTTAACATACATACATGTATGCACTAAAATACATTTTTTACATAGTAAAAGGGAAACTGACCTTATCCACCACCAATGTGTGGCACTCAAAGCTGTACATGGGAGAAAAACTGACACTGACACGTTAGCCTAGAAAACACATCAACACGTTTAAACACGGACACGCAGCACACAGCACACAGTGTCGAGGGCAGTGTCTACGTGTGTAACCATAATGCAGAATCAGATGAGGCCCATCATTCAGTCTCATAAATAACAGATGCCATGGATGGTAGCACTGCTGAATTTCCCTACAATCATGCAGTCTGAACAAGCACATGACTAATAGGGGCTCGTCCAGGATCTTTCCCATGAGTATGGTAGTCACACTAATCGCCTACTCTGAAGCTCTGCTGTGGCCAGATATTTGAGTGTTCAAAATACACTTTCTGTCACTGGTTATAAGATTGGTGGAATAATTTTGAAAGTCAGAAAATCTGCTGTCTCAGCCACTGTCTGTCACCAAGGTAGTACACCAAGGCTCGATCCTAGGCCCCACGCTCTTCTCAATTTACATCAACAACATAGCTCAGGCAGTAGGAAGCTCTCTCATCCATTTATATGCAGATGATACAGTCTTATACTCAGCTGGCTCCTCCCCAAATGTTGTGCTAAATGCTCTACAACAAAGCTTTCTTAGTGTCCAACAAGCTTCCTCTGCCCTTAACCTTGTTCTGAACACCTCCAAAACAAAGGTTATATGGTTTGGTAAGAAGAATGCCCCTCTTCCCACAGGTGTTATTACTACCTCTGAGAGTTTAATGCTTTAGGTAGTCACCTCATACAAGTACTTGGGAGTATGGCTAGACGGTGCACTGTCCTTCTCTCAGCACATATCAAAGCTGCAGGCTAAAGTTAAATCTAGACTTGGTTTCCTCTATCGTAATCGCTCCTCTTTCACCACAGCTGACAAACTAACCCTGATTCAGATGACCATCCTACCCATGCTAGATTACGGAGACATCATTTATAGATCGGCAGGTAAGGGTGCTCTCGAGTGGCTAGATGTTCTTGCCTTGCTATGTTGTTGTCTTAGGTCTCTCTTTATGTAGTGTTGTGTTGTCTCTCTTGTTGTGATGTGTGTTTTGTCCTATATTTATATTGTATTTTTTTTTTTTAAATATCCCGCAGGAGGCCTTTGCCTTTTGGTAGGCTGTCATTGTAAATAAGAATTTGTTCTTAACTGACATGCCTAGTTAAATAAAGGTTAAATAAAATAAAATCTAAAATAAAAGCTACCAGTTGAGGACTTGTGAGGCGTCTGTTTCTCAAACTAGACACTCTAATGGACTTGTCCTCTTGCTCAGTTGTGCACCGGGGCCTCCCACTCCTCTTTCTATTCTGGTTAGAGCCAGTTTGTGCTGTCCTGTGAAGGGAGTAGTACACAGCGTTGTACGAGATCTTCAGTTTCTTGGCAATTTCTCGCATGGAATAGCCTTCATTTCTCAGATCAAAAATAGACTGATGAGTTTCAGACGAAAGTCCTTTGTTTCTGGCCATTTTTAGCCTGTAATTGAACCCACAAATGCTGATGCTCCAGATATCAACTAGTCTAAAGAAGGCCAGTTTTATTGCTTCTTTAATCAGAACAACAGTTTTCAGCTGTGCTAACACAATTGCAAAATAGTTTTCTAATGATCAATTAGCCTTTTAAAATGATAAACTTGGATTAGCTAACACAACGTGCCATTGGAACACAGGAGTGATGGTTGCTGATAATGGGCCTCTGTACGCCTATGTAGATATTCCATTAAAAATCAGCCGTCAAGCGACAATAGTAATTTAGAACATTAACAATGTCTACACTGAACTTCTGATCAATTTGATGTTATCTGAACGGACAACGAAATGTGCTTTTTTTCAAAAACAAGGACATTTCTAAGTGACCCCAAACTTTGAATGGTAGTGTATATCGGTCATAAAAATTATTCATGTGAGTAGACTGCTGATTGGCCAGCTCATGAGTTAACAGAATAAGAACTTTTAAAAGTGAGGTTTTCACTGGACAAGTATGGTAGCTTTAACCTGTAGCTGTAGCATTTACACAGTACTGCACCTTTAACCTGTAGCTGTAGCATTTACACAGTACTGCACCTTTAACCTGTAGCTGTAGCATTTACACAGTACTGTACCTTTAACCTGTAGCTGTAGCATTTACACAGTACTGTACCTTTAACCTGTAGCTGTAGCATTTACACAGTACTGTAGCTTTAACCTGTAGCTGTAGCATTTACACAGTACTGTACCTTTAACCTGTAGCTGTAGCATTTACACAGTACTGTAGCTTTAACCTGTAGCTGTAGCATTTACACAGTACTGTAGCTTTAACCTGTAGCTGTAGCATTTACACAGTACTGTACCTTTAACCTGTAGCTGTAGCATTTACACAGTACTGCACCTTAACCTGTAGCTGTAGCATTTACACAGTACTGTAGCTTTAACCTGTAGCTGTAGCATTTACACAGTACTGTACCTTTAACCTGTAGCTGTAGCATTTACACAGTACTGTACCTTTAACCTGTAGCTGTAGCATTTACACAGTACTGTACCTTTAACCTGTAGCTGTAGCATTTACACAGTACTGTACCTTTAACCTGTAGCTGTAGCATTTACACAGTACTGCACCTTTAACCTGTAGCTGTAGCATTTACACAGTACTGTACCTTTAACCTGTAGCTGTAGCATTTACACAGTACTGTACCTTTAACCTGTAGCTGTAGCATTTACACAGTACTGTACCTTTAACCTGTAGCTGTAGCATTTACACAGTACTGTACCTTTAACCTGTAGCTGTAGCATTTACACAGTACTGTACCTTTAACCTGTAGATGTAGCATTTACACAGTACTGTACCTTTAACCTGTAGCTGTAGCATTTACACAGTACTGTACCTTTAACCTGTAGCTGTAGCATTTACACAGTACTGCACCTTTAACCTGTATGTTTAGGATGTAGCTTTAGCCCTTTACATCCTTCAGAGAACAATCTGACACAGGCATTACATCCATAAAAACATGCCAGTAGAAGACTCCAACCATACAGCATAGATTTGACCGTAGACATGGCTTGAGAATACAAACTATATTTTATCTCTATGTATCTGCCCATAGATATAAACAATTATCTTACTGTTAGTCTGACATCCAGTGGTATGTACAGTACAGTATTCCCTTTCTCTTCCACGCTGTCCAGACGTGTGAAATGAAAGACTATTCTCATCATATCTGACTGAGGAAACATCTATCTTCCTGAAACACTAGTAGTGCACCATCAGACATGCAGTGTGTGTGTGTGTGTGTGTGTGTGTGTTAACACCCCTACTCTTACAATAACAGTCCTCCCAACACTCCAATCTCTTTTCCACTCCCTCCTTCAATTCTCTTCTCCCAGTCACTCTTCTATCACTCTCTACCCACCCCATCTCTCTCTCCTTTCTATCTCTTTTTGCTCTCTACTCATTCTCTCTCCTCCCTCTTTCCCCAGTGTGTGTGATAGAGTATGGAATTACTGAGCCTGTAGAGCAGTGATGGAAAGAGTGGATGGGAGAGAACACAGAGGACTGGAGAGAACACAGAGAGGACTGGAGAGAACACAGAGAGAGGGGGGGGAGAGAGAGAGAGAGAGAGAGAGAGAGAGAGAGAGAGAGAGAGGCAGAGAGGCAGAGAGGCAGAGAGGCAGAGAGGCAGAGAGGCAGAGAGGCAGAGAGACAGAGAGAGACAAAAGGAGACTGGTCAGGAAGGGTCATTCCATAGCTCACCGTATGCCTCATATACCAAACACCACTGTAGAAGATCTCAAAACTCCAGTCAGATTTAATCACTGAGCTGCACAGGTGGAATGACACGGAATCTGTTTCAGCATGATACTGATACAAGGGGTGTACACTGTATAATTAGAATTATACACACACACGCACACACACACACACACACACACACACACACACACAGACACACACACACACACAGTCCCGGAGAGGGTAACAAGATCAGTGTATGTTTGTGCCTGCTGCTCCTCAGTGTCTCTGTGTCACACTGTCTAGGCTATCGATTGCTGTCACACACACACACGCACGTAGGCACGCACCTATGCACACACACACACACACACACACACACACACACACACACACACACACACACACACACACACACACACACACACACACACACACACACACACACACATTTACATACACCCACAGTCTGTTTGTGCTATCAATAGCCTGTCAGTGCCATGTGCCCTTTACCTGCCACTGCTCAGGGAGAGACTGATGAGGATCAATGGTCTCTCCTCAGAACCACAGGACAAACACCCACCGACACGCACACACACACACACACACACACAATGATGCGACAGGGACAGGAGTCAGTGAACGTGCTTAGGCACAGCATGCCCTCTGTCAGACACTGACATTCAGAACAGAGTTACACATCAATCTGAGACAGGGAGGTGGGAGGCAGGAAGTTAAAGAGAGGAGGGAGGGAGAGAGAAGGATAGGAGGGAGGAGGAGGGAGGAGGAAAGGAGGGAGGAGGACAGAGGAGGAGAGGAGGGAGGATAGTTGGGAGGGAGAAAGGAAGGGAGGGACATATTGTGGGAGGAGGAGATGGAAGGGAGACAGGGAGGGAAGGTGGACATGGGGGAGAGGGAGAGAAAGAGAGAGGGAGAAGAGAAGAGAGGTTAGGAGAACAGAGGAGAGAAGAAAAGAGAGGGGAGGAGAGGTTAGGAGAACAGAGGAGAGAAGAAAAGAGAGGGGAGGAGAGGTTAGGAGAACAAAGGAAAGAAGAAAAGAGAGGGGAGGAGAGGTTAGGGGAACAGAGGAGAGAAGAAAAGAGAGATGAGGAAAGGTTAGGAGAACAGAGGAGAGAAAAAAAGAGAGATGAGGAGAGGTTAGGAGAACAGAGGAGAGAAGAATAGAGATTGGAGGAGAGGTTAGGAGAACAGAGGAAAGAAGAAAAGAGAGATGAGGAGAGGTTAGGAGAACAGAGGACAGAAGAAAAGAGATTGGAGGAGAGGTTAGGAGAACAGAGGAAAGAAGAAAAGAGAGGGGAGGAGAGGTTAGGAGAACAGAGGAAAGAAGAAAAGAGAGATGAGGAGAGGTTAGGAGAACAGAGGACAGAAGAAAAGAGATTGGAGGAGAGGTTAGGAGAACAGAGGAAAGAAGAAAAGAGAGGGGAGGAGAGGTTAGGAGAACAAAGGAAATAAGAAAAGAGAGGGGAGGAGAGGTTAGGAGAACAAAGGAAATAAGAAAAGAGAGGGGAGGAGAGGTTAGGAGAACAGAGGAAAGAAGAAAAGAGAGGGGAGGAGAGGTTAGGGGAACAGAGGAGAGAAGAAAAGAGAGATGAGGAAAGGTTAGGAGAACAGAGGAGAGAAGAATAGAGATTGGAGGAGAGGTTAGGAGAACAGAGGAAAGAAGAAAAGAGAGATGAGGAGAGGTTAGGGGAACAGAGGAGAGAAGAAAAGAGAGGGGAGGAGAGGTTAGGGGAACAGAGGAGAGAAGAAAAGAGAGATGAGGAAAGGTTAGGAGAACAGAGGAGAGAAGAAAAGAGAGGGGAGGAGAGGTTAGGAGAACAGAGGAGAGAAGAAAAGAGAGATGAGGAGAGGTTAGGAGAACAGAGGAGAGAAGAAAAGAGAGATGAGGAGAGGTTAGGAGAACAGAGGAGAGAAGAAAAGAGAGGGGAGGAGAGGTTAGGAGAACAGAGGAGAGACGAAAAGAGAGATGAGGAGAGGTTAGGAGAACAGAGGAGAGAAGAAAAGAGAGGGGACCTAGAGGTGTGTGTGTGTGTGTGTTTGCGTTTGTGTGTGCATGCGGGCATCTGTGTATCCTCTGTGTGTGTGTGTGTGTGTGTATGTGTGTGTGTGTGTGTGTGTGTGTGTGTGTGTGTGTGTGTGTGTGTGTGTGTGTGTGTGTGTGTGTGTGTGTGTGTGTGTGTGTGTGTGTGTGTGTGTGTGTGTGTAAAGGGGTGCGTAACTGGTGGCAGTGAAGTCAGACGCAGGAGAGCTGAACTAGGTAATAGCTGGAGCAGTTTAATTTCAAAACCAACTGCATAAAGGATTAACCAACATGGGTACAAAACCTGACGCGCACCAGTAAACATGTGCACAAGTACATACAACAAACAATTCCACACAAAGTCATGGGGGGAACAGAGGGTTAAATACACAACACTTAATGAGGGAAATGAGAACCAGGTGTATAGGAAAACAAGACAAAACAAATGGAAAATGAAAAATGGATCGACGATGGCTAGAAGACCGGTGACGCCGACCACCGAACGCCGCCCGAACAAGGAGAAGAACCGACTTCGGTGGAAGTCGTGACAGTACCCCCCTTGACGAGCGGCTCCAGCAGCGCGCCGACACCGGCCTCGAGGATGACCCGGAGGGAGAGGTGCAGGGCGATCCGGACGGAGACGGTGGAACTCCCGCAGCATTGAAGGGTCCAATACGGTGGAAGTCGTGACAGTGTGTGTGTGTTTGCTCTTCAGTCTGTGTGCATTCTAAAACAGTATCTCATAGACATACTGTAGGTCGTTAACAGGTTCTGATGGTTCTGCATTGTGTTCTGTAGAAGATGTTGTCAGACATGTTTTAATATTGCTACTTAGAGTAACAGCTAAACTAACAGCACAATGACAGGGGATTACATCAAATCCACTTGTAGATCCATGGCACCCAATCCCCTTTAGAATGCACTTCTTTTGACCAGGGCCAATAAGGCTCTGGTCAAAACATGTACGCTATATAGGGAGTAGGGTGCCATTTGGGATGCAGTGATGGAGTGCACACTTCAGGGAGGCTAGAGCTGCAAGTGTGTTGGAGCAGATAGGAGGAGAGGGCAGAGGTCAGAGCTATGACATGTTTAGTTCCGATGACCTTTAACCACTGAGGTCATTACTGAGTGGATTAATACAACTGTCTGAGTACGTTCTAGAACTATATAAATATCCTATCTGAAACAAAACCAACTAGCAAAACACTAGTAGCTAGTCACAGTCCAGTGTTTCAATACACCATCAGGTCAGGTCTACCCAGTCAGCATGATGGAGGGATGACAAGAGGAGAGGGGGATAGAGGGAGGATAGATGTAGGAGTGCAGTCTAACTTCTCTCAGGGTAGAACATAATTTCATCATGATTAAAAATCAGCAGTAATAACGATGGGGCCATGTCAGGTGGTTCGTCATTAGCCTCCGTGGCTAACAGCCAAATACAACTCAATGGTGTGTTGGTGTGTGTGTGTGTGTGTGTGTGTGTGTGTGTGTGTGTGTGTGTGTGTGTGTGTGTGTGTGTGTGTGTGTGTGTGTGTCAGGGGAAGCCTGTCCTGCAGAGATAATTCCTTCCTATCAATCTTTCCCTGCCAAGGAGTAGAGGAGGAGGAGAGAGAAGAGAGGTGTAAAGGAAAGAGGAGAGGAGGAGGAAAGGAAAGAGGAGATAGGAGAGGAGGAGAGGAGGAGAGGAAAGAAGAGGGAGGAGAAAAGGAGAGAGGAGAAAAGGAAAGAGGAGAGAGGAGGAAAGGAAAGAGGAGGAAAGGAAAAAGGAGAAAAAAGAGAGAAGAGAGGAGGAAGCTTGCATGTGGCTGGTCTTGGACACCAGCAAACTGTAACCATGGTGATATGAAGTCTTCTTTCGTGTGACATGGTGAGATAGAGGTCAGGGCTCAGAGTTTAGAGGTCAAGAGTGGAACTGCAACCTTCTGATCCTAACACGTGCTCACTCTGCATGCTGTACCCAGAATGGCACCTGAGAACAGACCTCTACAAACACACATGAGAACTAACCTCTATAAACACACATGAGAACAGACCTCTAGAAACACACATGAGAACAGACCTCTATAAACACACATGAGAACTAACCTCTACAAACACACATGAGAACTAACCTCTATAAACACACATGAGAACAGACCTCCTATAAACACACATGAGAACAGACCTCTACAAACACACATGAGAACTAACCTCTATAAACACACATGAGAACAGACCTCCTATAAACACACATGAGAACTAACCTCTATAAACACACATGAGAACAGACCTCTATAAACACACATGAGAACAGACCTCCTATAAACACACATGAGAACAGACCTCTATAAACACACATGAGAACTAACCTCTATAAACACACATGAGAACTAACCTCTATAGACACACCCGAGAACAGACCTCTATAAACACACATGAGAACAGACCTCTATAAACACACATGAGAACTGACCTCTATAAACACACATGAGAACAGACCTCTAGAAACACACATGAGAACAGACCTCTAGAAACACACATGAGAACAGATCTCTATAAACACACATGAGAACTAACCTCTATAAACACACATGAGAACTAACCTCTATAAACACACATGAGAACTAACCTCTATAAACACACATGAGAACAGACCTCTATAAACACACATGAGAACTAACCTCTATAAACACACATGAGAACAGACCTCTATAAACACACATGAGAACTAACCTCTATAAACACACATGAGAACTAACCTCTATAAACACACATGAGAACAGACCTCTAGAAACACACATGAGAACTAACCTCTAGAAACACACATGAGAACAGACCTCTATAAACACACATGAGAACTAACCTCTATGAACACACATGAGAACTAACCTCTATAAACACACATGAGAACAGACCTCTATAAACACACATGAGAACAGACCTCTATAAACACACATGAGAACTAACCTCTATAAACACACTTGAGAACAGACCTCTATAAACACACATGAGAACTAACCTCTATAAACACACATGAGAACAGACCTCTATAAACACACATGAGAACTAACCTCTATAAACACACATGAGAACAGACCTCTATAAACACACATGAGAACTAACCTCTATAAACACACATGAGAACAGACCTCTATAAACACACATGAGAACTAACCTCTATAAACACACATGAGAACTAACCTCTATAAACACACATGAGAACAGACCTCTATAAACACACATGAGAACTAACCTCTATAAACACACATGAGAACTAACCTCTATAAACACACATGAGAACAGACCTCTAGAAACACACATGAGAACAGACCTCTATAAACACACATGAGAACAGACCTCTATAAACACACATGAGAACTAACCTCTATAAACACACATGAGAACAGACCTCTATGAACACACATGAGAACAGACCTCTATAAACACACATGAGAACAGACCTCTATAAACACACATGAGAACAGACCTCTATAAACACACATGAGAACTAACCTCTATAAACACACATGAGAACTAACCTCTATAAACACACATGAGAACAGACCTCTACAAACACACATGAGAACAGACCTCTATAAACACACATGAGAACAGAGCTCTATAAACACACATGAGAACAGACCTCTATAAACACACATGAGAACTAACCTCTATAAACACACATGAGAACAGACCTCTATAAACACACATGAGAACTAACCTCTATAAACACACATGAGAACTAACCTCTATAAACACACATGAGAACAGACCTCTATAAACACACATGATAACTAACCTCTATAAACACACATGAGAACTAACCTCTATAAACACACTTGAGAACAGACCTCTATAGACTCACCCGAGAACAGACCTCTATAAACACACATGAGAACAGACCTCTATTAACACACGAGAACAGACCTCTATAAACACACATGAGAACAGACCTCTATAGACACACCCGAGAACAGACCTCTATAAACACACATGAGAACAGACCTCTAGAAACACACATGAGAACAGACCTCTATAAACACACATGAGAACAGACCTCTATAAACACACATGAGAACAGACCTCTATAAACACACATGAGAACTAACCTCTATAAACACACATGAGAACAGACCTCTATGAACACACATGAGAACAGACCTCTATAAACACACATGAGAACAGACCTCTATAAACACACATGAGAACAGACCTCTATAAACACACATGAGAACAGACCTCTATAAACACACATGAGAACTAACCTCTATAAACACACATGAGAACTAACCTCTATAAACACACATGAGAACAGACCTCTACAAACACACATGAGAACAGACCTCTATAAACACACATGAGAACAGACCTCTACAAACACACATGAGAACAGACCTCTATAAACACACATGAGAACAGACCTCTACAAACACACATGAGAACAGACCTCTAGAAACACACATGAGAACAAACCTCCTATAAACACACATGACAACAGACCTCTACAAACACACATGAGAACAGATCTCTATAAACACACATGAGAACTAACCTCTATAAACACACATGAGAACTAACCTCTATAGACACACCCAAGAACAGACCTCCATAAACACACATGAGAACAGAGCTCTATAAACACACATGAGAACAGACCTCTACAAACACACATGAGAACAGACCTCTATAAACACACATGAGAACAAACCTCCTATAAACACACATGACAACAGACCTCTACAAACACACATGAGAACAGACCTCTATAAACACACATGAGAACTAACCTCTATAAACACACATGAGAACTAACCTCTATAGACACACCCGAGAACAGACCTCTATAAACACACATGAGAACAGACCTCTATAAACACACATGATAACTAACCTCTATAAACACACATGAGAACTAACCTCTATAAACACACTTGAGAACAGACCTCTATAGACTCACCCGAGAACAGACCTCTATAAACACACATGAGAACAGACCTCTATTAACACACGAGAACTAACCTCTATAAACACACATGAGAACAGACCTCTATAGACACACCCGAGAACAGACCTCTATAAACACACATGAGAACAGACCTCTAGAAACACACATTAGAACAGACCTCTATAAACACACATGAGAACAGACCTCTATAAACACACATGAGAACAGACCTCTATAAAACACATGAGAACTAACCTCTATAAACACACATGAGAACAGACCTCTATGAACACACATGAGAACAGACCTCTATAAACACACATGAGAATTGACCTCTATAAACACACATGAGAACAGACCTCTATAAACACACATGAGAACAGACCTCTACAAACACACATGAGAATTGACCTGTATAAATACACATAAGACGAACCTCCTATAAAACACATCACTTCCCACCAGCAGTCATTATCTAGCTATCTGGTCTGAAGAAACTAGGTAATAGCTGGTGATTTCAGTCCACATGGTGTCAGTGTTCCATATAATGAGAACAATTAACAATTAGTATGACTATACCACTCCGTCTGGTTGGATAAAGCTCTGGGGACATGGACCTGGTGCTACATACCGCTGGTAATTATTCTCTTGGGCAGAGAGAGACAGAGACACAGAGAGAGACAGAGAGAGAGAGAGAGACAGAGACACAGAGAGAGACAGAGACAGAGAGAGAGAGACAGAGACACAGAGAGAGACAGAGACACAGAGAGAGACAGAGACAGAGAGAGAGAGACAGAGACAGAGGGAGAGAGAGAAAGAGAGAGACAGAGAGAGAGACAGAGACAGAGAAAGACAGAGACAGAGAGAGACAGAGACAGAGAGAGACAGAGACAGTAACCTCCTGCCCAATGTATGACCACATTAGAGACACATATTTCCCTCAGATTACACAGATCCACAAAGAATTCGAAAACAAACCCAATTTTGATAAACTCCCATATCTACTGGGTGAAATTCCACAGTGTGCCATCACAGCAGCAAGATATGTGACCTGTTGCCACAAGAAAAGGGGAACCAGTGAAGCACAAACACCATTGTAAATACAACCCATATTTATGTTTATTTATTTTCCCTTTTGTACTTTAACCATTTGTACATCGTTACAACACTGTATATATACATAATATGACATTTGTAATGCCTTTATACTTTTTAAACTTCTGTATGTGTAATGTTTACTGTTAATTTTTATTGTTTATTTCACTTTTGTATATTATCTACTTCACTTGCTTTGGCAATGTTAACACATGTTTCCCATGCCAATAAAGCCCCTTGAATTGAATTGAATTGAGAGACAGAGAGAGAGAGAGAGAGAGAAAGAAAGAGAGATAGAGAGCGAGAGATAGAGAGCGAGAGATAGAGAGCGAGAGATAGAGAGCGAGAGATAGAGAGCGAGCGAGAGAGAGCGAGAGAGAGCGAGAGAGAGCGAGAGAGAGCGCGAGAGCGAGAGAGCGAGAGAGCGAGAGAGAGCGAGAGAGAGAGAGAGAGAGAGAGAGAGAGAGAGAGAGAGAGAGAGAGAGAGAGAGAGAGAGAGAGAGAGAGAGAGAGAGAGAGAGAGAGAGAGAGAGAGAGAGAGAGCGGGAGGGAGGGAGGGAGGGATAAGAGCAGAGAAGAGAGTAAAAGAGGTGAAGAGAGAAGAGAAGATAGGGGAATAGATGGAGCAGATCTCTCCATGCAGTCTGTTGTGTTAGATAACTGTTGAGTTATAATGACATCTCTACATTACCACTGTGTTCCAGATGAGATGAGATGCGTGGGCGCAATTATAATTTTTTATTTGCATCCAGCTCAGTCTAAAGCCAGTCCTGTCTTTATTAAACGTTCTATTTATCCAAACTGAAATAGATAGAGATATTGAGTACTGGAAGCGATCACATTAACACTACATCTAGCTGTTAGTATAATGTGAGGCACAGAGGAGAGACTGTGATGTGATACTGGTATTTATCCCTCTGTTACTGCCTGTCATATCCATACTAGTGGTAGAAACGCAATCAGAGGAGAGATGCACAGGCACGTACGCACGCAAGGACGATTGCACGCAAGTTCTTCCACACCGATCTCGTCAAACCATTTCTGTATGGACCTCGCTTTGTGCACAGGGAATTGTCATGCTGAAACAGGAAAGGGCCTTCCACAAACTGTTGCCACAAAATTGGAAACACAGAATCATCTAGAATGTCATTGTATGGTGTAGAGTTAAGATTTGCATTCACTGGAACTATGTTTTGAAGCAATTGCTGCTTCATTAACCCAAGCCAGTGAATTCTATGCGTTAAAGCTGGATGAGTCAACACATGTGGCGGGCTTGGCACAGCTCCTGGTACATGTCCGTTACATTTATGGGGGGTCAATTAAGGAAGATATTTCACAATTAACTTACTATATATTTTGAATCAATGGTTGTGTGGTGAGAGATGTTGTTCAATCCAAATGAATGCCCAATAACAGGTTTTGAATGAAAGACCGGCTGCGTTTCAAGTGTGACCGAGTTGTGAAAATGTACCACATACTTGTGAAAATATTACCAAAGCAAATAAAACATCTATAATTATGAGAGAAACAACGAGGATTAATGATTGAAACAAACAGCAGCAACCTTTTGTCAGCAGCAGCAGCAGTGTTAGTTAGCCTGCAGCAGCAGTGTTAGTTAGCCAGCAGCAGCAGTGTTAGTTAGCCAGCAGCAGCAGTGTCAGTTAGCCAGCAGTAGCAGTGTTAGTTAGCCAGCAGCAGCAGTGTTAGTTACCCAGCAGCAGCAGCACTGTTAGTTAGCCTAAAGCAGCAATGTTAGTTACGAAGCAGCAGCCGTGTTAGTTAGCCTGCAGCAGCCGTGTTAGGTAGCCAGCAGCAGCTGCAGTGTTAGGTAGCAAGCAGCAGCTGCAGTGTTAGTTAGCCTGCAGCAGCAGTGTTAGTTAGCCTGCAGCAGCAGTGTTAGTTATCCTGCAGCAGCAGTATTAGTTAGCCTGCAGCAGCAGTGTTAGTTAGCCAGCAGCAGCAGCAGTGTTAGTTAGCCAGCAGTAGCAGTGTTAGGTAGCCAGCAGCAGCAGCAGTAGCAGTGTTAGTATCCTGCAGCAGCAGTGTTAGTATCCTGCAGCAGCAGTGTTAGTTAGCCAGCAGCAGCAGTGTTAGTAAGCCTGCAGCAGCAGTGTTAGTTAGCCTGCAGTAGCAGTGTTAGTTAGCCTGCAGCAGTAGCAGCAGTGTTAGTTAGCCAGCAGCAGCAGCAGTAGCAGCGGGGTTAGTTAGCCTGCAGCAGCAATGTTAGTTACCCAGCAGCAGCAGCACTGTTAGTTAGCCTAAAGCAGCAATGTTAGTTACCCAGCAGCAGTAGTGTTAGGTACCCAGCAGCAGCAGTGTTAGTTAGCCAGCAACAGCAGTGTTAGTTAGCCAGCAGCAGCAGTGTTAGGTAGCCAGCAGCAGCAGCAGTGTTAGTATCCTGCAGCAGCAGTGTTAGTTAGTCTGCAGTAGCAGTGTTAGTTAGCCTGCAGCAGTAGCAGCAGTGTTAGTTAGCCAGCAGCAGCAGCAGTAGCAGCGGGGTTAGTTAGCCTGCCGCAGCAGTGTTAGTTAGCCTGCAGCAGCAGTGTTAGTTAGTCTAAAGCAGCAATGTTAGTTACCCAGCAGCAGCAGCACTGTTAGTTAGCCTAAAGCAGCAATGTTAGTTACCCAGCAGCAGTAGTGTTAGTTACCCAGCAGCAGCAGTGTTAGTTAGCCAGCAGCAGCAGTGTTAGTTAGCCAGCAACAGCAGTGTTAGTTAGCCAGCAGCAGCAGTGTTAGGTAGCCAGCAGCAGCAGCAGTGTTAGTATCCTGCAGCAGCAGTGTTAGTATCCTGCAGCAGCAGTGTTAGTTAGCCTGCAGCAGTAGCAGCAGTGTTAGTTAGCCAGCAGCAGCAGCAGTAGCAGCAGCGGGGTTAGTTAGCCTGCAGCAGCAGTGTTAGTTAGCCTGCAGCAGCAGTGTTAGTTAGCCTACAGCAGCAGTGTTAGTTAGCCTACAGCAGCAGTGTTAGTTAGCCAGCAGCAGCAGCAGCAGCAGCAGTGTTAGTTAGCCAGCGGCAGTATCAGCAGTGTTACTTAGCCAGCAGTAGCGGTGTAAGTTAGCCAGCAGCAGCAGCAGTAGCAGCAGCAGTGTTAGCATCCTGCAGCAGCAATGTTAGTATCCTGCAGCAGCAGTGTTAGTTAGTCTGCAGCAGCAGTGTTAGTTAGCCAGCAGTGTTAGTTAGCCAGCAGTAGCGGTGTTAGTTAGCCAGCAGCAGCAGCAGTAGCAGCAGCAGTGTTAGCATCCTGCAGCAGCAATGTTAGTATCCTGCAGCAGCAGTGTTAGTTAGTCTGCAGCAGCAGTGTTAGTTAGCCAGCAGTGTTAGTTAGCCTGCAGCAGCCGTGTTAGTTAGTTGCAGTGGCAGTGTTAGTTAACCTGCAGCAGTAGCAGCAATGTTAGTTAGCCAGCAGCAGCAGCAGTAGCAGCAGCAGTGTTAGTTAGCCTACAGCAGCAGTGTTAGTTAGCCTACAGTTAGCCAGCAGCAGCAGCAGCAGCAGCAGCAGTAGTGTTAGTTAGCCAGCGGCAGTATCAGCAGTGTTAGTTAGCCAGCAGTAGCGGTGTTAGTTAGCCAGCAGCAGCAGCAGTAGCAGCAGCAGTGTTAGCATCCTGCAGCAGCAATGTTAGTTATCCTGCAGCAGCAGTGTTAGTTAGTCTGCAGCAGCAGTGTTAGTTAGCCAGCAGTGTTAGTTAGCCTGCAGCAGCCGTGTTAGTTAGTTGCAGTGGCAGTGTTAGTTAACCTGCAGCAGTAGCAGCAGTGTTAGTTAGCCAGCAGCAGCAGCAGTAGCAGCAGCAGTGTTAGTTATCCTGCAGCAGCAGTGTTTGTTAGCCTGCAGCAGCAGTGTTAGTTATCCTGCAGCAGCAGTGTTAGTTAGCCTAAAGCAGCAATGTTAGTCACCCAGCAGCAGCAGCACTGTTAGTTAGCCTAAAGCAGCAATGTTAGGTACCCAGCAGCAGTAGTGTTAGATAGCCTAAAGCAGCAATGTTAGTTATCCAGCAGCAGTAGTGTTAGTTAGCCAGCAGCAGCAGTGTTAGTTAGCCAGCAGCAGCAGTGTTAGTTAGCCAGCAGCAGCAGTGTTAGTTCGCCTGCAGCAGCAGTGTTAGGTAGCCAGCAGCAGCAGCAGTGTTAGTTAGCCTGCAGCAGCCGTGTTAGTTAGCCTGCAGCAGCAGTGTTAGTTAGCCAGCAGCAGCAGCAGTGTTAGTTAGCCAGCGGCAGTATCAGCAGTGTTAGTTAGCCAGCAGTAGCGGTGTTAGTTAGCCAGCAGCAGCAGCAGTAGCAGCAGCAGTGTTAGCATCCTGCAGCAGCAATGTTAGTATCCTGCAGCAGCAGTGTTAGTTAGTCTGCAGCAGCAGTGTTAGTTAGCCAGCAGTGTTAGTTAGCCTGCAGCAGCCGTGTTAGTTAGTTGCAGTGGCAGTGTTAGTTAACCTGCAGCAGTAGCAGCAGTGTTAGTTAGCCAGCAGCAGCAGCAGTAGCAGCAGCGGGGTTAGTTAGCCTGCAGCAGCAGTGTTAGTTAGCCTACAGCAGCAGTGTTAGTTAGCCAGCAGCAGCAGTAGCAGCAGCAGTGTTAGTTAGCCTACAGCAGCAGTGTTAGTTAGCCAGCAGCAGCAGCAGCAGCAGCAGTGTTAGTTAGCCAGCGGCAGTATCAGCAGTGTTACTTAGCCAGAAGTAGCGGTGTAAGTTAGCCAGCAGCAGCAGCAGTAGCAGCAGCAGTGTTAGCATCCTGCAGCAGCAATGTTAGTATCCTGCAGCAGCAGTGTTAGTTAGTCTGCAGCAGCAGTGTTAGTTAGCCAGCAGTGTTAGTTAGCCTGCAGCAGCCGTGTTAGTTAGTTGCAGTGGCAGTGTTAGTTAACCTGCAGCAGTAGCAGCAATGTTAGTTAGCCAGCAGCAGCAGCAGTAGAAGCAGCAGTGTTAGTTAGCCTACAGCAGCAGTGTTAGTTAGCCTACAGTTAGCCAGCAGCAGCAGCAGCAGCAGCAGCAGTGTTAGTTAGCCAGCGGCAGTATCAGCAGTGTTAGTTAGCCAGCAGTAGCGGTGTAAGTTAGCCAGCAGCAGCAGCAGTAGCAGCAGCAGTGTTAGCATCCTGCAGCAGCAATGTTAGTATCCTGCAGCAGCAGTGTTAGTTAGTCTGCAGCAGCAGTGTTAGTTAGCCAGCAGTGTTAGTTAGCCTGCAGCAGCCGTGTTAGTTAGTTGCAGTGGCAGTGTTAGTTAACCTGCAGCAGTAGCAGCAGTGTTAGTTAGCCAGCAGCAGCAGCAGTAGCAGCAGCAGTGTTAGTTATCCTGCAGCAGCAGTGTTTGTTAGCCTGCAGCAGCAGTGTTAGTTATCCTGCAGCAGCAGTGTTAGTTAGCCTAAAGCAGCAATGTTAGTCACCCAGCAGCAGCAGCACTGTTAGTTAGCCTAAAGCAGCAATGTTAGGTACCCAGCAGCAGTAGTGTTAGTTAGCCTAAAGCAGCAATGTTAGTTATCCAGCAGCAGTAGTGTTAGTTAGCCAGCAGCAGCAGTGTTAGTTAGCCAGCAGCAGCAGTGTTAGTTAGCCAGCAGCAGCAGTGTTAGTTCGCCTGCAGCAGCAGTGTTAGGTAGCCAGCAGCAGCAGCAGTGTTAGTTAGCCTGCAGCAGCCGTGTTAGTTAGCCTGCAGCAGCAGTGTTAGTTAGCCAGCAGCAGCAGCAGTGTTAGTTAGCCAGTGGCAGTATCAGCAGTGTTAGTTAGCCAGCAGTTGCAGTGTTAGTTAGCCAGCAGCAGCAACAGTAGCAGCTGCAGTGTTAGTATCCTGCAGCACCAGTGTTAGTATCCTGCAGCAGCAGTGTTAGTTAGTCTGCAGCAGCAGTGTTAGTTAGCCAGCAGCAGCGGTGTTAGTTAGCCAGCTTCAGCGGTGTTAGTTAGCCTGCAGCAGCAGTGTTAGTTAGCCTGCAGTAGCAGTGTTAGTTAGCCAACAGCAGCAGCAGTGTTAGTTAGCCTGCAGCATCAGTTTTAGGTTGCCAGCAACAGCAGCAGTGTTAGGTAGCCTGCAGCAGCAGTGTTAGGTAGCCAGCAGCAGCAGTGTTAGTTAGCCTGCAGCAGCAGTGTTAGTTAGCCTGCAGCAGCAGTGTTAGTTAGCCTGCAGCAGCAGTGTTAGTTAGTCAGCAGCAGCAGTGTTAGGTAGCCAGCAGCAGCAGCAGTGTTAGTTAGCCTGCAGCAGCAGTGTTAGTTAGCCAGCAGCAGTGTTAGCTAGCCAGCAGCAGCAGTGTTAGTTAGCCAGCAGCAGCAGCAGTGTTAGTTAGCCAGCAGCAGCAGTGTTAGTTAGCCAGCAGCAGCAGTGTTAGTTAGCCTGCAGCAGCAGTGTTAGTTATCCTGCAGCAGCAGTGTTAGCTAGCCAGCAGCAGCAGTGTTAGGTAGCCAGCAGCAGCAGTGTTAGTTATCATGCAGCAGCAGTGTTAGCTAGCCAGCAGCAGCAGTGTTAGGTAGCCAGCAGCAGCAGTGTTAGTTAGCCTGCAGCAGCAGTGTTAGGTAGCCAGCAGCAGCAGCAGTGTTAATTAGCCTGCAGCAGCAGTGTTAGTTAGCCTGCAGCAGCAGTGTTAGGTAGCCAGCAGCAGCAGCAGTGTTAGTTTGCCTGCAGCAGCAGTGTTAGTTAGCCTGCAGCAGCAGTATTAATGTACCTGCAGCAGCAGTGTTAGTTAGCCTGCAGCAGCAGTGTTAGTTAGCCAGCAGCAGCAGCAGTGTTAGTTAGCCTGCAGCAGCAGTGTTAGTTAGCCTGCAGCAGCAGTATTAATGTACCTGCAGCAGCAGTGTTAGTTAGCCAGCAGCACCGGTGTTAGTTAGCCTGCAGCAGCAGTGTTAGTTAGCCTGCAGTAGCAGTGTTAGTTAGCCTGCAGCAGCAGCAGCAGTGTTAGCTAGCCAGCAGCAGCAGTGTTAGGTAGCCAGCAGCAGCAGTGTTAGTTATCCTGCAGCAGCAGTGTTAGCTAGCCAGCAGCAGCAGTGTTAGGTAGCCAGCAGCAGCAGTGTTAATTAGCCTGCAGCAGCAGTGTTAGTTAGCCTGCAGCAGCAGTGTTAGGTAGCCAGCAGCAGCAGCAGTGTTAGTTTGCCTGCAGCAGCAGTGTTAGTTAGCCTGCAGCAGCAGTATTAATGTACCTGCAGCAGCAGTGTTAGTTAGCCTGCAGCAGCAGTGTTAGTTAGCCAGCAGCAGCAGCAGTGTTAGTTAGCCTGCAGCAGCAGTGTTAGTTAGCCTGCAGCAGCAGTATTAATGTACCTGCAGCAGCAGTGTTAGTTAGCCAGCAGCAGTAGCAGTGTTAGTTAGCCTGCAGCAGCAGTGTTAGTTAGCCTGCAGTAGCAGTGCTAGTTAGCCTGCAGTAGCAGTGTTAGTTAGCCAGCAGCAGCTGTGTTAGTTAGCCTGCAGCGGCAGTGTTAGTTAGCCAGCAGCAGTGTTAGTAAGCCTGCAGCAGCAGTGTTAGTTAGACTGCAGTAGCAGTGTTAGTTAGCCTGCAGTAGCAGTGTTAGTTAGCCTGCAGCAGCAGTGTTAGTTAGCCTGCAGACAGTGTTAGTTAGCCAGCAGCAGTAGTGTTAGTTAGCCTGCAGCAGCAGTGTTAGTTAGCCTGCAGCAGCAGTGTTAGTTAGCCAGCAGCAGCAGCAGTGTTAGTTAGCCTGCAGCAGCAGTATTAGTTAGCCTGCAGTAGCAGTGTTAGTTAGCCAGCAGCAGCAGTGTTAGTTAGCCTGCAGCAGCAGTGTAAGTTAGCCTGCAGCAGCAGTGTTAGTTAGCCTGCAGCAGCAGTGTTAGTTAGCCAGCAGCAGCAGCAGTGTTAGTTAGCCTGCAGTAGCAGTGTTAGTTAGCCTGCAGTAGCAGTGTTAGTTAGCCAGCAGCAGCAGTGTTAGTTAGCCTGCAGTAACAGTGTTATTTAGCCAGCAGCAGCAGCAGTGTTAGTTAGCCTGCAGTAGCAGTGTTAGTTTGCCTGCAGCAGCAGCAGCAGCAGTGTTAGTTAGCCTGCAGCAGCAGTGTTAGTTAGCCTGCAGTAGCAGTGTTAGTTAGCCTGCAGTAGCAGTGTTAGTTAGCCTGCAGTAGCAGTGTTAGTTAGCCTGCAGTAGCAGTGTTAGTTAGCCTGCAGTAGCAGTGTTAGTTAGCCTGCAGCAGCAGTGTTAGTGAGCCTGCAGCAGCAGTGTTAGTTAGCCTGCAGCAGCAGTGTTAGTTAGCCTACAGCAGCAGTGTTAGTTAGCCTGCAGCAGCAGTGTTAGTTAGCCTGCAGCAGCAGTGTTAGTTAGCCAGCAGCAGTAGTGTTAGTTAGCCTGCAGCAGCAGTGTTAGTTAGCCTGCAGCAGCAGTGTTAGTTAGCCAGCAGCAGTAGCAGTGTTAGTTAGCCTGCAGCAGCAGTGTTAGTTAGCCAGCAGCAGCAGCAGTGTTAGTTAGCCTGCAGCAGCAGTGTTAGTTAGCCAGCAGCAGCAGCAGTGTTAGTTAGCCTGCAGCAGCAGTGTTAGTTAGCCAGCAGTAGTAGTGTTAGTTAGCCAGCAGCAGTGGTGTTAGTTAGCCTGCAGCAGCAGTGTTAGTTAGCCTGCAGCAGCAGTGTTAGTTAGCCAGCAGCAGCAGTGTTAGTTAGCCTGCAGCAGCAGTGTTAGTTAGCCAGCAGTAGTAGTGTTAGTTAGCCAGCAGCAGTGGTGTTAGTTAGCCTGCAGCAGCAGTGTTAGTTAGCCTGCAGCAGCAGTGTTAGTTAGCCAGCAGTAGTAGTGTTAGTTAGCCAGCAGCAGTGGTGTTAGTTAGCCTGCAGCAGCAGTGTTAGTTAGCCTGCAGCAGCAGTGTTAGTTAGCCTGCAGTAGCAGTGTTAGTTAGCCTGCAGCAGCAGTGTTAGTTAGCCAGCAGTAGTAGTGTTAGTTAGCCAGCAGCAGTGGTGTTAGTTAGCCTGCAGCAGCAGTGTTAGTTAGCCTGCAGCAGCAGTGTTAGTTAGCCTGCAGCAGCAGTGTTAGTTAGCCTGCCTGAGGGATTTGTCAGCCCTATTGGTTACATTTTTCTTCAGTCACTTTGGTCATATTTTCACAAGTATATGTTGACTTTTCTAAGCTTAGAACAAAACTCCAAACTGGTAACACTTGTAATGCAGCAAGTTTTTTTATATTCAAAACTTTTTCATTGTGCATTCATTTTGTTTAGAGACATCTTTCACCACACCATTGATCCAAAATGTAATCTTACTGTGAAATACCATGATGACATTGATTTAATCACCAAACACAACATAATGATATCTTCTCAATTTAGTTGTTTGAACAACCAGTTAATCCAATAGCAACAAATACAAGGTACATGTTTCAAAACTGCCCTTTGAATGTAACATGCTTCAGTACTGTAAATTAACAGTACATTACACTGTTTTCACATATGGCAACAAACTTTAATTTCTATCCCATGTATGATCAAAGGTGTGATCATTGATGCAAAAAATAAATGTATTGTTCAGTTATAATTACACCATAGGTGTACTGTAATTAAATGAAATGAATGAAAGCAAGATAATGTTTATCAGGCACTAGTTTTCATCAAGCCTGTCTTGAGCATTTGGCCATAGGTTCTCATAGACATTGCAGTAAATGTCTTCATTGTTCATGCACCTGGGGAAAAACCTTTTGGCGTGGCGCATCCATGCCTGACAGTCTGGATTGATGTAATTGCATGCCTCATCCATGGCCTGAAGGAGGGTGGCACACTCATTGGGATTATACACCTTCTATTGTAATCATGTATTTTACAGCATTGTAGTGATCCTGTGTGGCTCAGTGTAACGATCGTCGTCGGGTGATGAGGAAGCGGACCAAAGCGCAGCTGGGAGCGAACACATGTTTATTCTTCACACTGAAATAAACATGTACGCAAAACCAAGAAAATGCCGATACGTTAACTGCTCAAACACAAAGAGGCAACACCCCACAAACAGCGTGGGGGAAAAAGGAACTTAAATGTGATCCCAATCAGAGACAACTAGCGACAGCTGTCTCTGATTGGGAATCGACAGAACCCAACATAGAAATAAACCACATAGAGCTAACACAAGGCTATAACGCAAACATAGAAAACAAACCAAGGAAAAATACCCAACATGACACACCCTGACCAAAATACCCGAGTTCACCTAGTCAGGGCGTGACACTCAGTTAGTAACAACATGGCCCTAGCACCACAGGAGTGGTGGTTTCGTTTCCCAGTTCAAACTGGGGTCACATACAAAAATGTATGGACTCACTGTTGTCACTTTGGATAAACATGCCTGCTACATAAATGGCATATACAGTATTACAGTACTGTATTGGCCAATACATTTTTAGTAAGGCGGTGTGAAACCTCCCCACCAAAAATCCCCTATCAATTTAATTTTGGATACATGTTTACTGCATAGGGGATGCATTACATGCAGTACATCTCTGATCTTGTCAAAATCAGATTTTTAAACTTTACTATGAAGTAAAATCATAATAGCCATAACAGGAAATTACAGTATACATCATACTTTATATGTTTATACTATACAAACATACATTTTCATTATGTAGTTCTCAAAATCTAGACAAACCAGTTTAAAATGTATAGGTTTACCAAAAGGTTAAGTGATTATTAATTAAGATCAGTCGGATTAAGTAATAGTAAAATCAAAGTCAATTGAAAATGTGCTTAATTTTGAAACAACTGCCATTTTGATGATCTGTTTTGCGTTTAGTACTAAGCGTTGTGAAAATGAACCACATACTTGTGAAAATTGCACCAAAGTGATTGAAAAAAACTGTAATTAATACTTCACTGACCTTGGAGCTGGACTGTCAGTCACAGCACACTGCCAGCAGTTAGATATACGTCACAACAGCTCAAAATATATTAGCACTTTTAACTATTAGTATTAAAGTGTCCGTCCCTCTCTCTTTCACTGTTGTTCTTTAAGGGCCGGTTTCTCGGACACAGATTAAGCCTAATCCTGGGCTACAAAGAATTTCAGATGGAGATTTTCCATTCTTGAGGCTTGATCTGTGTCCAAGAAACCGGCCCTAAATCCCTCTTTATTTCTCTGTTTCACACTTTCTCTTTCTCTCAGACATACAAGTTAGGGAAACAGGATGAGTGGTGGAAGCTCCCTCAGGCCCTTTGGGATAGGTTAGGGTTAGAAAAAGAGGGACCTCCAAGGAAGAGAGAAGGAGAAAGGAGAGGGGGATGCACATGAGAGAAGGAACCCCCCCACCGACACACACAGGATGACAGCTATCCCAGCATGCCTCAGTGCTCAGCTCACTGTTCCATTCAGACAGACACACTGACAGCTCCTCATATCTGCAGACACCCATCTGTACACACACACACACACACACACACACACACACACACACACACACACACACACACACACACACACACACACACACACACACACACACACACACACACACACACACACACACACAGGGAGGAGGTTTTGATCTTAACTGTTCTGTCTCTCAGAGATGCGTATTATGGAATTTTACTCAGCCAAGAGCAAAAGGTTTTATTCATCTCGTATTTTTTTCTCCGAGAATTCTGTTTACAGGACTCAGACAAACATCCTCACACATCCACTAGAACAGTAGCTCCATGTGTCAATCAAACCACAGTTGTTTTCTGTGTGAATTCACAAGATAATACTTCACTGAGGAGTTTGGGTTGTGGAAGGGAGTCCCTGCTCGAGTGTGTGTGTGTGTGTGTGTGTGTGTGTGTGTGTGTGTGTGTGTGTGTGTGTGTGTGTGTGTGTGTGTGTGTGTGTGTGTGTGTGTGTGTGTGTGTGTGTGTGTATGTGTCACACTAACTCCCTTTCTAAACCATAACCACATCCTCTCTGATGTTCAGTCTGGCTTTAGATCAGGTCACAGATGCATCAGCACCTCCATGAAGGTACTCAATGACATCATCGCTGCAATAGACAATAAACACTACTCTGTGGCCATCTTCATGGACCTAGCCAAGGCCTTTAACTCAGTCAACCACACCATCCTGCTCAATAGACTGAAAGACATGGGCCTCTCACAGGAATGCCTTGTCCTGATTCTCAGATTACTTCACTGGCTGTGCTTAGTGCATTAAATAATGAGAAGCTACACAACTATAAGTCACCATGGGTGTTCCTCAAGGATCCATTCTAGGCCCCACCCTCTTCTCAATTCATATAAATAATGTTTTACAAACCGTTAATGAGTCCTTCATACACCTCTCCGCCGATGACACCATTCTCTATGCATCTGGACCTTCCTTGGACTCTATAAGAACAAACCTCCAATCAAGCTTCACTCACATCCAGCACACCTTCCTTAACCTGCCACTCCTCCCCAACACAAACAAAACAAAAGGCTGTTCCGGTGGAAAAAGCCCATCAACCCTCCCCTTAACATCTACTCACTAGATGGGTCTGCCCTGGAGTTTGTCAGATCATACAAATCCATAGGTAGCTGGCTGGACAAGGCGCTATCATTCCACACACACATAAATAATCTTCAAGCAAAGGTCAAGTCCAGAATAGGCTTTCTCTTTCGGAACAATTCTTCATTCACGCACTCTGGTAAACACACCCTGGTCCA
Organism: Salmo trutta; assembly: GCF_901001165.1. Taxonomy (NCBI): domain Eukaryota; kingdom Metazoa; phylum Chordata; class Actinopteri; order Salmoniformes; family Salmonidae; genus Salmo; species Salmo trutta. Next base: position 12,919,385 of record NC_042985.1, read on the forward strand.
AATGACAATACTTCCATCCAGGATTATGGTGATGTCATTTAAAGGATGGCCCCAAAGTACACAATAAACAAACTGGATGTACTTTACCCCTCGCCATACGCTTTGTCACTAGGGGCCCTTTCCAAACCCATCACTGTGATCCTATAACTGGCAATTCCTACATGTACGATGTCAAACCCACTAGCTCACATTTATATACAAATCCTTCCTGGGCAAGACCGCTCTTTATCTCAGCTCACTACTAAGACTCCCCATCACCAACAGCAACCTGCGATCCACTAATTAGATAAACCTGGCAATCCCCAAGACACGCAGTATCTTTGGTGAAATGCTTTTCAATTCTCCGCTGCTAGAGACTGGACCATCCTTCAAAAAATATTGAAACTAACCTATTTTGTGTCCAATGGTGCCTTTACAAACAAACAGTCTGAGATTTTAACTGATAACTGCATGTGTTTTCCCCCTGCCTCTTAAATGCTGTCTATTACTGACTGTTTTACTGACTGTTTAATGACTGTTTTACTGACTGCTTTACTGACTGTTTTATTGAATGTTTACTGACTGCTTTACTGAATTTCTTACTGACTGTTTTACTGAATGTCTTACTGACTGTTTACTGACTGCTTTACTGACATTGCTTTACGTGTATTTCTGATTCTTGTTTGTATGTTGTTTAAACTGTGTGAGTGTGTGTGTGTGAGTGTGTGTGTGTGTGTGTGTGTCTGCCAGCTGTCTGCCAGCTATATAGCTTACACTGCTACCAGAATTTAAGGCACCCATCAATCTGCAACGCACACACACACACACACACACACACACACACACACACACACACACACACACACACACACACACACACACACACACTCACACACACACACACACACACACACACACACACACACACATACACATACACGCACGGGCACACACACGCGCACACACACACACACACACATACAAACATGCATGCACGTACACTAGAGATGTATGTTGGGAGTGATTTGGTTTGTTTACTGTGAGGCTGTGATCACATCTGCATAACACTGATAGGCCTCCCTGGAGAACCAATAGAATGGCGAGATCTGTCAGGCCCCGCTGACTTCCTAGTTAAAAATATGATATCCGTCACGGCAGCCTGAATTGGCTGTAACCTTGACAACCTGATCATTTACCCTGACAGTAATGCCATCATCAGCCAGATGCAGAGAGGACTGGTGAATGGGGTTATAGAGAGAGGGGGGGAGTATGGGGTGAGTGAGAGAAGGTGTGTGAGAGAGAAATGGCTAACCATCTCCAGAGGATAAGTACTCAGGCCTTTATTATTTCTCTCCAGAGTAGAGCTGAAGGTTTCCTCCAGAAACAACCCCCAGGGAGACAAGAATAAAGGGAACTCCACTTCCCTCTCTACTCCTCTCCTCTTCCCCCTCTCATCTCCCCTCCTCCTCCTCTCCTCTTCCCTCTCCCCTCTCATCTCCTCTTCCCCTCTCATCTCCCCTCCTCCTCTCCTCTCCTCTTCCCCCTCTCATCTCCCCTCCTCCTCTCCTCTCCTCTTCCCCCTCTCATCTCCCCTCCTCCTCTCCTCTCCTCTTCCCCCTCTCATCTCCCCTCCTCCTCTCCTCTCCTCTTCCCCCTCTCATCTCCCCTCCTCCTCTCCTCTCCTCTCCACACACAAGAACATTCATATTCATACCAACAAGAGAAAGTGCATAAAAATGGCCTGCTGTGAAAGATATGTTTTGATATTCCACAACTTCAGTATTGTATTTCAGTGTAGTTATTAAACCAGAGAGTGTCATAGAGAGGATGAGAAGAGTGTGTAAGAACATGGATATTACTGTATGGGGAGCATCAGAATACAAATAGTTAGACAGACAAAGGAGTGGATTAGTCCATTACCATGGCTCCAATATACAGCATATCAAACTGACTCCCACAGCCTCAAAGGGACTGATAGCTCTGTAGTTTATCACAGAGGAAAGACACTGTAGATATCTCTGTCATCTAAGTCATCTCTGTCATTTCTGTTATCAATGTCATCACTGTTATCTCCTTTCACCCACCTGACCCAGCTCAGCAGTCACCATCAGGGATCTAGTGGGAGATGATTGAGATCGGTATTAGGAGGTGAGTAACAGAAATGCTAACAGGAACAATGATTTAGTCTAATAGGTGTGTAACTAAATCATTGTTCCTGTTAGCGAGTTGATAAAAGCCTATAAACAACTCAGTCTTTCAGGTACTGTATATGATTCTTTGACATCAGTCAGAGACTTGTGTGAAACTTCAAGTGTGGATTGCATGCAGATCTCAAGTCAGGAAAACGTCAGAAATAAAAAGGTGCTCTAACCTAGTGAACTGTCCCTCTATATCTATGTGGGGCTTAGATACAGTACACTAAACCAGGGCTCTCCACCCTGTTTCTGGAGAGAAACCCTCCTGTAGGTTTTAACTCCACCCTGTTCCTGGAAAGATACCCTCCTGTAGGTTTTAACTCCACCCTGTTCCTGGAGAGATACCCTCCTGTAGGTTTTAACTCCACCCTGTTCCTGGAGAGAAACCCTCCTGTAGGTTTTAACTCCACCCTGTTCCTGGGGAGATACCCTCCTGTAGGTTTTAACTCCACCCTGTTCCTGGAGAGATACCCTCCTGTAGGTTTTAACTCCACCCTGTTCCTGGAGAGATACCCTCCTGTAGGTTTTAACTCCACCCTGTTCCTGGAGAGACCCTCCTGTAGGTTTGAACTCCACCCTGTTCCTGGAGAGACCCTCCTGTAGGTTTTAACTCCACCCTGTTCCTGGAGAGACCCTCCTGTAGGTTTTAACTCCACCCTGTTCCTGGAGAGATACCCTCCTGTAGGTTTTAACTCCACCCTGTTCCTGGAGAGAGACCCTCCTGTAGGTTTTAACTCCACCCTGTTCCTGGAGAGAGACCCTCCTGTAGGTTTTAACTCCACCCTGTTCCTGGAGAGAGACCCTTCTGTAGGTTTTAACTCCACCCTGTTCCTGGAGAGAGACCCTCCTGTAGGTTTTAACTCCACCCTGTTCCTGGAGAGAGACCCTCCTGTAGGTTTTAACTACACCCTGTTCCTGGAGAGAGACCCTCCTGTAGGTTTTAACTCCACCCTGTTCCTGGAGAGAGACCCTCCTGTAGGTTTTAACTCCACCCTGTTCCTGGAGAGATACCCTCCTGTAGGTTTTAACTCCAACCCTGTTCCTGGAGAGAAACCCTCCTGTAGGTTTTAACTCCACCCTGTTCCTGGAGAGAGACCCTCCTGTAGGTTTTAACTCCAACCTGTTCCTGGAGAGATACCCTCCTGTAGGTTTTAACTCCCCCCTGTTCCTGGAGAGATACCCTCCTGTAGGTTTTAACTCCAACCTGTTCCTGGAGAGATACCCTCCTATAGGTTTTAACTCCAACCCTGTTCCTGGGGAGATACCCTCCTGTAGGTTTTTGCTCCAACACCAGTTGTAACTAGTCTGGTTCAGTTTATCAACTAGCTAATTATTAGAATCAGGTGCGCTAGATTAGGGTTGGAGCAAAAACCTACACGACTGTAGCTCTCCAGGAACAGGGTTGGAGAGTCCTGCCCTAAACATACTGACCTACTAACATGGCACACTTCTTAGTGTGTCAGTAGAGGAAGTGTTGGAATGCAGACTTCATCTATGAGGAACAGAGTGCTCCATTTTACCCTCTTAAGGAACCTCCCTTATTACCAGGCCTGTCAGACACAGAGAGACAGATAGGAACCACTGACATGAATACAGTTCCACCTTAAATGGTTTAGCACCACACCACCTATACATATTTAACACCAGGGCTTTAAAGGCTTCAGGATCAGGGATGCCTGGCTAGTCAGCTGGGTTACTGGCTTTAACCTACTTCTCTTCTAGTTCAACAGCTCTTATTCCCTCCTTTATGTGTTTATGATGGGGCAATGGGAGGAGTTGAGGGTGTAGGGAGGAAGTAGAGACAGGATGTGAGGGTGAAGGGAGGAAGTAGAGACAGGATGTGAGGGTGTGGAGAGGAAGTAGAGACAGGATGTGAGGGTGTGGGGAGGAGTGTTAGGGGGTTAGTTAGTGGGGCTCATTGGGTTGAGGCCCCAAAAGAGGGCCTGTTTTATTACTAGCCAGAGGTTACTGATAGAGAGACTCTATGATAGAGCTAAACTCTCTCTTTCACACTTTCCCCCTCTGTCCCTCTCCGTTTTTCCCTCTTTCCCTCTTCCTCTCTCCTTGGCATCACTGAAAGGTATACATATTTTATTTCAGGCCATGGTTTGTCTTATTGAAACTACCAATTTGTCCTCTTGCTCCAAACAATTATTAGTGTGTTGCGTTTGTGTGTGTGTTTGTGTGTGTGTGTGTGTGTGTGTGTGTGTGTGTGTGTGTGTGTGTGTGTGTGTGTGTGTGTGTGTGTGTGTGTGTGTGTGTGTGTGTGTGTACGTGCCTGCATGTGTAAATGTGTGTGTGTGGGTGCATGCGTGTGTGTGTGTGTGTGTGTGAGTGTTTCTCACTCAGAGGGCATCTTATCAGAGGGCAGTGGGTAGAATTCCATACCTACCATTGTGAGCTTCATCAATAACAACTAGGTGACATCAACCACCCCCGAATAGAGTCCTCTAGATCAGTGGTTCACCGACAACGACGATGCAGCCTATAGGGAGGAAGTCAGAGACCTGGCCGGGTGGTGCCTGAATAACAACCTATCCCTCAACGTAACCAAGACTAAGGAGATGATAGTGGACTACAGGAAAAGGGGGACCAAGCACGCCCCCATTCTCATCGATGGGACTGTAGTGGAGCAGGTTGAGAGCTTCAAGTTCCTTGGTGTCCACATCAACAACAAACTAGAATGGTTCAAACACACAAAGACAGTAGTGAAAAGGGCGCGACAAAGCCTATTCCCCCTCAGGAAACTAAAAAGATTTGGCATGGGCCTGAGACCCTCAAAAGGTTCTACAGCTGCAACATCGAGAGCATCCTGACTGGTTGCATGGTATGGCAATTGCTCGGCCTCTGACCGTAAGGCACTACAGAGGGTAGTGCGTACGGCCCAGTACATCACTGGGGCTAAGCTGCCTGCCATCCAGGACCTCTACACCAGGTGGTGTCAGAGGAAGGCCCTAAAAATGTTCAAAGACCCCAGCCACCCCAGTCATAGACTGTTCTCTCTACTACCGCATGGCAAGCGTTACCGGAGTGCCAAGTCTAGGACAAAAAGACTTCTCAACAGTTTTTACCCCCAAGCCATAAGACTCCTGAACAGGTAATCAAATGGCTACTCGGACTATTTTAATTGTGTGCCCCCCAACCCCCCCCAACCCCTCTTTTTACACTGCTGCTGCTCTCTGTTCATCATATATGCATAGTCACTTTAACTATACATTCATGTACATACTACCTCAATTGGGCCGACCAACCGGTGCTCCCGCACATTGGCTAACCGGGCTATCTGCATTGTGTCCCACCCACCACCCGCCAACCCCTCTTTTACGCTACTGGTACTCTCTGTTCATCATATATGCATAGTCACATTAAACATGTACATACTACCTCAATCAGCCTGACTAACCGGTGCCTGTATGTACCCTCACTACTTTTATAGCCTCGCTACTATATATAGCCTGTCTTTTTACTGTTGTTTTATTTCTTTACCTACCTATTGTTCACCTAATACCTTTTTTGCACTATTGGTTAGAGCCTGTAATAAGCTTTTCACTGTAAGGTCTACACCTGTTGTATTCGGCGCACATGACAAATAAACTTTGATTTGATTCAAACATTCAACCTCCAGCTGCGTACCCCCGTAGCACCAGGGTCAGTGCACTCTCAAATATAGTTTTTTTGCCATCATTGTAAGCCTGCCACACACACAATATACAATACATTTATTAAACATAAGAATGAGTGTGAGTTTTTGTCACAACCCGGTTTGTGGGAAGTGACAAAGAGCTCTTACAGGACCAGGGCACAAATTGTAATATAATAATAATCAATAATTTTACTCTTTATTTAGCCATCAAACATATAAAACCTTATTTGTTCATTGAAAATTGTGAATAACTGATAAGGGAATTTATATGTTTAAAGTAATGACTAAAGAATTCCACCCTGAAACGTATAAGACTATGTGAAATGTTTTCGGCACTCCCATGGGATGACAGAAACAGGTATTGAGATCCGGCTCGAAGGACCAAGCTGTCTGAGTTTGGTGAGGGCCAAACTTGGTGGGTGCCAACTTAGCTAGCCGTGATGGCCGGGCTATGTACTCAGAATATTGCAAAATGTGCTTTCGCCGAAAAGCTATTTTAAAATCTGACACCGCGATTGCATAAAGGAGTTCTGTATCTATAATTCTTAAAATAATTGTTATGTATTTTGTGAACATTAATCGTGAGTAATTTAGTAAATTCACCGGAAGTTTGCGGTGGGTATGCTAGTTCTGAACATCACATGCTAATGTAAAAAGCTCTTGGTTTTTGTGACATATATTTTTGCTTTGAAAATGGCTGTGTGATTATTTTTGGCAGGGTACTCTCCTGACATAATCTAATGGTTTGCTTTCGCTGTAAAGCCTTTTTGAAATCGGACAATGTAGTTAGATTAACGAGAGTCTTGTCTTTAAAATGGTGTAAAATAGTCATATGTTTGAGAAATTGAAGTTATAGCATTTTTGAGGTTTTTCGTATTTCGCGCCAGGCGCTACCATTGGATATTGGCGAGGCGTTCCGCTAGCCTGTCCATAAGAGGTTTTTAAGGTAAACATTAAACAATTCCCTAGGGAAGCAGACAACTGTACAGGGAATGGGTTGGCCAGATTGAAGTACTCGGCCAACCCACCTCGGTTCACTTTAACTCCTGGTGAGTACCAGTGTTATAGACACAAGAAAGGCACCAGGAATTTAGGAGATTTTAATGGATGTAAGTCTGATAGTTAATGTGACTGACTTAAGTTTGGAAGAACAGGAGAAAATTCTTAAACCTCACACACCTATAACTGATGTATGGTAGATTTGTACCAGCAAAGGACGCATACGATAGACACTACCAAAAGGGTGGTTAGGAACTTGCGCCCCGGTGTTATTGGTCCAACCAGTTCGAGTTAGTCATCAGAGGCCAGTTATAGGAGGCTAAAGTAGGCACAGGAGGAGTTTTGACAGGATGGGAGTAGCCTTGTCTAGATGGATGCTATTGGCATCCCCAGGGAAGTTCCAGATGAATACAAAGCTATGAATCAAATAGGTGAAGGCTTTACTACTACGTTGATGATAAATAAAAATGTGGACTGGATCAATTATATATTATAATCAACAACGTTTTGTGAATCAGACTAGAGATGTGGTGAAAGGTATCTCTGACCAATTATCCGCCTCCTCCCTCATGACCTGGCAAAATAGGCTGGCTCTCGATATGTTATTGGCAGAAAAGGGCGGGGTATGTAGAATGATAGGGGTTCATTGTTGTATGTTTATTCCTGATAACACAGCTCCAGATGGATCAGTGACTAAGGCCCTGGCTGGTTTAACCACATTGGAGGAGAACTCTGGGGTGGAAACCTCACTGACTGGTGTGGCGGCTAATTTCTGCATTACCAAATGAGGAGAGTTACAAACACACCAGTCTGAGTTAAACTACATCTTTAATACTTAAGATACTTTTGCAAAAGCACTTGACCTTCAATAATGCACTTTTTTGAATGAACCATTGAATAAGGTGCTTACACAATGGCTACAGAGATTTTATAGCAAAGATACAGTTACAGTTAGCAAAGATACTTAGTAACAGTTCACAAAGGTTAAGTTTTGTATAACAGATATCCATAAAACACAGCAGACGTATCTGGTCCCCCTAGAACCATCCCTCCCTGGTACAGTATTGAACAGAACTATTAGCTCATGTCCTCTGGAATGCTTTTTAGGCGTTCTTATCAAAATACATCATAAAACTCCTTTATCAGTGCTATCTCATAGTGGCCCATCCTCAGTAAAACACCTCTTGTTCCCACTCCTGGACAAGCTCACTGAGGGGAGTGACCTGCGCACAGACATTGTGGAGGCAAATAATTGGTTCCCTATTAATCACGCCATCCCTTCACATGGTTTAAGAATAGGTAAAGACACATTCCCATGAAGACAAGTCTGACCTCTCCCCTCTCTGGGCCCCAAGTGACTGAGCCCCAGCTAAGGGAAACGTGCAACTGAAAGACACCAGAGTCCAACGGACACTTTCTGATGACAAGTACCTCACATAAGCACATTATATTAATAAAACATCTTAGTCATCTATGTTACCCAACTAATTCTGATTCATCCACTACACTGGGTGGTTTGATAATATGTTTGGAAAATGGAACAATTTTATAATCACCATGTTGTGAGCTGCTTTCATCTGTATGAGTGTGTTGATATTGTGTAGTTGATGAGTCTATGCCGTGTGTGAGAAGTTTAATCACCATATATGTGTAAAGTAATATATGTTTAAAGTAATAACTAAAGAATTCCACCCTGAAACGTATAAGACTATGCGAAATGTATTAGAATTATAAGACTATATTCCAATAATACATGTGTGGGACAAGTTAAGAGGGAGAAATGTATGGTTGAGAAAACAGAGGCTGGTAGACATGATAACTCTGAAAAAGCTGACAACAGGAGGGCCCTTCCAAGGCCTCTCTAATCTAGGGAGGAGAGGAGAGAACGGCGAGAAACTGCCAAGGCTGGGGGAAAAGTGATAAAACTCTGTGTGTGTGTGTGTGTGTGTGTGTGTGTGTGTGTGTGTGTGTGTGTGTGTGTGTGTGTGTGTGTGTGTGTGTGTGTGTGTGTGTGTGTGTGTGTGTAGAGGGGGTTATAAAGACTGTTCAAATTTTGGTTGACTTTAGAACGTTCTCGTGAATGAAGAACAAACCTTTTGCAGAAATCTGGGACCTAATTCTTATTAACCCTAGCTATACAACCTAGGGGGAATTGGTCAAAGCTATAGTGATTGTTATCATCATTGGGATTGAACATTCTTGTGACAATAACTCACCACAGGTTAATGAAGACCAGTGTGCTGTTATTGTTATTCATGGTATAGGCGGGGATTCAATCAATTGTTGGCTACAATGAGCATTGTCAGCTGTCTAGTGCTCTGCTCTGTAATGCGCTTTGACTAAATCCCGGCCATAGGCTCTTTCTGCTAGAGGACAGAATATGTTGATGTCCATGTAGACCAGTGTGCTGTGGTACTGTATTGTATTGTATTGTTTTCTACCCTTTCTCTCTGCTGGAGAACAGATAAACTACCCAGACCCTGGAGATCAGAGACTGTCAGGAATCTTGGAACACCAAGCTACAATGGAAAACTGATGTCTGGCACCGGACAGCTCCCGGACGCCAGGCCTCCATTATGGTTGGAGCGCAGAAGGTGTGTATGTGTGTGTGTGTGTGTGTGTGTGTGTGTGTGCATGGGGCAGAGATCTGGCATGTTCCAGTTGCCATCTGCAAGCCCCAGGGAGCATAGCTGGAGTGTGACACACACACACACACACACACACACACACACACACACACACACACACACACACACACACACACACACACACACACACACACACACACACACACACACACACACACACACACACATACACACTACTGAACTGGTGGTGGTGAGGGGTGGTTTATACAGACTAAACTGAAATGACACTAAAACAAAAAAGCACAGTCCCACTACATCCAGCTTTGAGGTGAACAACACACTCAGTACAATACTGAATATCTACTAATATATGATCTATTACACTGCAACACAACAGATCATAGAAGATAGAACACTGCAACACTACAGATCATAGAAGATAGAACACTGCAACACTACAGATTATAGAAGATAGAACACTGCAACACTACAGATTATAGAAGATAGAACACTGCAACACTACAGATTATAGAAGATAGAACACTGCAACAATACAGATCATAGAAGATTGAACACTGCAACACTACAGATCATAGAAGATAGAACACTGCAACACTACAGATTATAGAAGATAGAACACTGCAACACTACAGATTATAGAAGATAGAACACTGCAACACTACAGAATATAGAAGATAGAACACTGCAGATCATAGAAGATAGAACACTGCAACACTACAGGTCATAGAAGATACAACACTGCAACACTACAGATTATAGAAGATAGAACACTGCAACACTACAGATTATAGAAGATAGAACACTGCAACACTACAGATTATAGAAGATAGAACACTGCAACACTACAGATTATAGAAGATAGAACACTGCAACACTACAGAATATAGAAGATAGAACACTGCAGATCATAGAAGATAGAACACTGCAACACTACAGGTCATAGAAGATACAACACTGCAACACTACAGATCATAGAAGATAGAACACTGCAACACTACAGGTCATAGAAGATAGAACACTGCAACACTACAGATTATAGAAGATAGAACACTGCAACACTACAGATCATAGAAGATTGAACACTGCAACACTACAGATTATAGAAGATAGAACACTGCAACACTACAGATTATAGAAGATAGAACACTGCAACACTACAGATCATAGAAGATTGAACACTGCAACACTACAGATTATAGAAGATAGAACACTGCAACACTACAGATTATAGAAGATAGAACACTGCAACACTACAGATTATAGAAGATAGAACACTGCAACACTACAGATTATAGAAGATAGAACACTGCAACACTACAGATTATAGAAGATAGAACACTGCAACACTACAGGTCATAGAAGATACAACACTGCAACACTACAGATCATAGAAGATAGAACACTGCAACACTACAGGTCATAGAAGATAGAACACTGCAACACTACAGATCATAGAAGATAGAACACTGCAACACTACAGATTATAGAAGAAAGAACACTGCAACACTACAGATTATAGAAGAAAGAACACTGCAACACTACAGATTATAGAAGTTAGAACACTGCAACACTACAGATCATAGAAGAAAGAACACTGCAACACTACAGATCATAGAAGAAAGAACACTGCAACACTACAGATTATAGAAGATAGAACACTGCAACACTACAGATCATAGAAGATAGAACACTGCAACACTACAGATCATAGAAGATAGAACACTGCAACACTACAGATCATAGAAGATTGAACACTGCAACACTACAGATTATAGAAGATAGAACACTGCAACACTGCAGATCATAGAAGATAGAACACTGCAACACTACAGGTCATAGAAGATAGAACACTGCAACACTATATATCATAGAAGATAGAACACTGCAACACTACAGGTCATAGAAGATAGAACACTGCAACACTACAGATCATAGAAGATAGAACACTGTAACACTACATATCATAGAAGATAGAACACTGCAACACTACAGATCATAGAAGATAGAACACTGCAAAACAAAAACAACAATATTGCAGGTCTGAGATACTGCAGATATTACAACCCGGTGATATTAGATATTACAACCCGTGATGTTAGATATTACAACTCTGTGATATTAGATATTACAACCCTGTGATATTAGATAATACAACCCTGTGATATTAGATATTACAACCCTGTGATATTAGATATTACAACCCTGTGATATTAGATATAACAACCCTGTGATATTAGATATTACAACCCTGTGATATTAGATATTACAACCCTGTGATATTAGATATTACAACCCGGTGATATTAGATATTACAACCCGTGATGTTAGATATTACAACTCTGTGATATTAGATATTACAACCCTGTGATATTAGATAATACAACCCTGTGATATTAGATATTACAACCCTGTGATATTAGATATTACAACCCTGTGATATTAGATATTACAACCCTGTGATATTAGATATTACAAACCCTGTGATATTAGATATTACAACCCTGTGATATAGATATTACAAACCCTGTGATATTAGATATTACAACCCTGTGATATTAGATAATTACAACCCTGTGATATTAGATAATACAAACCCTGTGATATTAGATATTACAACCCTGTGATATTAGATATTACAACCCTGTGATATTAGATATTACAACCCTGTGATATTAGATATTACAACCCTGTGATATTAGATATTACAACCCTGTGATATTAGATATTACAACCCTGTGATATTAGATATTACAACCCGTGATGTTAGATATTACAACCCTGTGATATTAGATATTACAACCCTGTGATATTAGATATTACAACCCTGTGATATTAGATATTACAACCCTGTGATATTAGACATTACAAAACCCTGTGATATTAGATATTACAACCCTGTGATATTAGATAATACAACCCTGTGATATTAGATATTACAACCCTGTGATATTAGATATTACAACCCTGTGATATTAGATATTACAACCCTGTGATATTAGATAATACAACCCTGTGAAATTAGATATTACAACCCTGTGATATTAGATATTACAACCCTGTGATATTAGATAATACAACCCTGTGATATTAGATATTACAACCCTGTGATATTAGATATTACAACCCTGTGATATTAGATATTACAACACTGTGATATTAGATATTACAACCCTGTGATATTAGATATTACAACCCTGTGATATTAGATAATACAACCCTGTGATATTAGATAATACAACCCTGTGATATTAGATATTACAACCCTGTGATATTAGATATTACAACCCTGTGATATTAGACATTACAACCCTGTGATGTTAGATAATACAACCCTGTGATGTTAGATATTACAACCCTGTGATATTAGATATTACAACCCTGTGATATTAGATATTACAACCCTGTGATATTAGATATTACAACCCTGTGATATTAGATAATACAACTCTGTGATATTAGATATTACAACCCTGTGATATTAGATATTGCAACCCTGTGATATTAGATAATACAACACTGTGATATTAGATAATACAACCCTGTGATATTAGATATTACAACCCTGTGATATTAGATATTACAACCCTGTGATATTAGATATTACACCCTGTGATATTAGATAATACAACCCTGTGATATTAGATATTACAACCCTGTGATATTAGATATTACAACCCTGTGATATTAGATATTACAACCCTGTGATATTAGATATTACAACCCTGTGATATTAGATATTACAACCCTGTGATATTAGATATTACAACCCTGTGATATTAGATAATACAACCCTGTGATATTAGATATTACAACCCTGTGATATTAGATATTACAACCCTGTGATATTAGATATTACAACCCTGTGATATTAGATAATTACAACCCTAGTGATATTAGATAATACAACCCTATGATATTAGATATTACAACCCTGTGATATTAGATATTACAACCCTGTGATATTAGATATTAAAACCCTGTGATATTAGATATTACAACCCTGTGATATTAGATATTACAACCCTGTGATATTAGATATTACAACCCTGTGATATTAGATATTACAACCCTGTGATATTAGATATTACAACCCTGTGATATTAGATATTACAACCCTGTGATATTAGATATTACAACCTGTGATATTAGATATTACAACCCTGTGATATTAGATATTACAACCCTGTGATATTAGATATTACAACCCTGTGATATTAGATATTACAACCCTGTGATATTAGATATTACAACTCTGTGATATTAGATATTACAACCCTGTGATGTTAGATATTACAACCCTGTGATATTAGATATTACAACCCTGTGATATTAGATATTACAACCCTGTGATATTAGATATTACAACCCTGTGATATTAGATATTACAACCCTGTGATATTAGATAATACAACTCTGTGATATTAGATATTACAACCCTGTGATATTAGATAATACAACCCTGTGATATTAGATATTACAACCCTGTGATATTAGATAATACAACCCTGTGATATTAGATCATACAACCCTGTGATATTAGATATTAAAACCCTGTGATATTAGATAATACAACCCTGTGATATTAGATCATACAACCCCGTGATATTAGATATTACAACCCTGTGATATTAGATATTACAACCCTGTGATATTAGATATTACAACCCTGTGATATTAGATCATACAACCCTGTGATATTAGATAATACAACCCTGTGATATTAGATATTACAACCCTGTGATATTAGATATTACAACCCTGTGATATTAGATCATACAACCCCGTGATATTAGATATTACAACCCTGTGATATTAGATATTACAACTCTGTGATATTAGATAATACAACCCTGTGATATTAGATAATACAACCCTGTGATATTAGATATTACAACCCTGTGATATTAGATATTACAACCCTGTGATATTAGATATTACAACCCTGTGATATTAGATAATACAACCCTGTGATATTAGATATTACAACCCTGTGATATTAGATAATACAACCCTGTGATATTAGATATTACAACCCTGTGATATTAGATATTACAACCCTGGTGATATTAGATAATACAGACCCTGTGATATTAGATATTACAACCCTGTGATATTAGATAATACAACCCTGTGATATTAGATATAACAACCCTGTGATATTAGTATATTACAACCCTGTGATATTAGATATTACAACCCTGTGAGTTTAGATATTATCAACCCTGTGATATTAGATATTACAACCCTGTGAAATTAGATATAACAACCCTGTGATATTAGATAATACAAACCCTGTGATAATTAGATATACAACCCTGTGATATTAGATATTACAACCCTGTGATATTAGATATTACAACCCTGTGATATTAGATATTACAACCCTGTGATATTAGATATTACAACCCTGTGAATTAGATATTACACCCTGTGATATTAGATATTACAAACCCTGTGATATTAGATATTACAACCCTGTGATATTAGATATTACAACCCTGTGATATTAGATAATACAACCCTGTGATATTAGGTATTACAACCCTGTGATATTAGATATTACAACCCTGTGATATTAGATATTACAACCCGTGATATTAGATATTACAACCCTGTGATATTAGATCATACAACTCTGTGATATTAGATATTACAACCCTGTGATATTAGATATTACAACCCTGTGATATTAGATATTACAACCCTGTGATATTAGATATTACAACCCTGTGATATTAGATATTACAACCCTGTGATATTAGATAATACAACCCTGTGATATTAGATATTACAACCCTGTGATATTAGATATTACAACCCTGTGATATTAGATATTACAACCCTGTGATATTAGATATTACAACCCTGTGATATTAGATATTACAACCCTGTGATATTAGATATTACAACCCTGTGATATTAGATATTACAACCCTGTGATAGTAGATATTACAACCCTGTGATATTAGATATTACAAACCCTGTGATATTAGATATTACAACCCTGTGATATTAGATAATACAACCCTGTGATATTAGATAATACAACCCTTGATATTAGATATTACAACCCTGTGATATAGATATACAACCCTGTGATATTAGATATTACAACCCTGTGAGTTAGATATACAACCCTGTGATGTTAGATATTACAACCCTGTGATATTAGATATTCAAACCCGGTGATATTAAGATATTACAACCCTGTGATATTAGAATTACACCTCCTGTGATAATACAATTAGATATTAACAACCCTGTGATATTAGATAGTTACAACCCTGTGATATTAGATATTACACCCTGTGATATTAGATATTGACAAACCCTGTGATATTAGATATACAACCCTGTATATTAGATAATTACAACCCTGTGATATTAGATAGTACAACCCGTGATATAGATATTACAACCCTGGTGATATTAGATATTACAACCCTGTGATATTAGATAATACAACCCTGTGATATTAGAATAGTACAACCCTGTGAATTAGATATTACAACCCCTGTGATATTAGATATTACAACCCTGTGATATTAGATATTACAACCCTGTGATATTAGATATTACAACCCTGTGATATTAGATAATACAACCCTGTGATATTAGATATTACAACCCTGTGATATTAGATATTACAACCCTGTGATATTAGATATTACAACCCTGTGATATTAGATATTACAACCCTGTGATATTAGATATTACAACCCTGTGATATTAGATAATACAACCCTGTGATATTAGATATTACAACCCTGTGATATTAGATATTACAACCCTGTGATATTAGATAAACAACCCTGTGATATTAGATATTACAACCCTGTGATATTAGATATTACAACCCTGTGATATTAGATATTACAACCCTGTGATATTAGATATTACAACCCTGTGATATTAGATAATACAACCCTGTGATATTAGATATTACAACCCTGTGATATTAGATAATACAACCCTGTGATATTAGATAATACAACCCTGTGATATTAGATATTACAACCCTGTGATATTAGATAATACAACCCTGTGATATTAGATATTACAACCCTGTGATATTAGATCATACAACTCTGTGATATTAGATATTACAACCCTGTGATATTAGATATTACAACCCTGTGATATTAGATAATACAACCCTGTGATATTAGATATTACAACCCTGTGATATTAGATAATACAACCCTGTGATATTAGATATTACAACCCTGTGATATTAGATATTACAACCCTGTGATATTAGATATTACAACCCTGTGATATTAGATATTACAACCCTGTGATATTAGATATTACAACCCTGTGAAATTAGATATAACAACCCTGTGATATTAGATAATACAACCCTGTGATATTAGATAATACAACCCTGTGATATTAGATATTACAACCCTGTGATATTAGATAATACAACCCTGTGATATTAGATATTACAACCCTGTGATGTTAGATATTACAACCCTGTGATATTAGATATTACAACCCTGTGATATTAGATATTACAACCCTGTGATATTAGATATTACAACCCTGTGATATTAATATTACAAACCCTGTGATATTTAGATCTTACAACCCTGTGATATTAGATATTACAACCCTGTGATATTAGATATTACAACCCTGTGATATAGATAATACAACCCTGGATATTAGATATTACAACCCTGTGATATTAGATATACAACCCGTGATATTAGTATTACAACCCTGTGAATATTAGATCATACACCTGTGATATTAGATATTACCAACCCTGTGATATTAGATAGTACAACCCTGTGAATATAGATTATTACACCCTGTATAAGATATTACAACCCTGTGATATTAGATAATACAACCCTGTGATATTAGATATTACAACCCTGTGATATTAGATCATACAACCCTGTGATATTAGATATTACAACCCTGTGATATTAGATATTACAACCCTGTGATATTAGATATTACAACCCTGTGATATTAGATATTACAACCCTGTGATATTAGATATTACAACCCTGTGATATTAGATATTACAACCCTGTGATATTAGATATTACAAACAACCCTGTGATATTAGATAATACAACCCTGTGATATTAGATAATACAACCCTGTGATATTAGATATTACAACCCTGTGATATGAGATATTACAACCCTGTGATATTAATATTACAAACCCTGTGATGTAGATAATACAACCCTGTGATGTTAGATATTACAACCCTGTGATATTAGATATTACAACCCTGTGATATTAGATATTACAACCCTGTGATATTAGATATTACAACCCTGTGATATTAGATAATACAACTCTGTGATATTAGATATTACAACCCTGTGATATTAGATATTACAACCCTGTGATATTAGATGTTACAACCCTGTGATATTAGATATTGCAACCCTGTGATATTAGATAATACAACCCTGTGATATTAGATAATACAACCCTGTGATATTAGATATTACAACCCTGTGAATATAGATATTCAACCCTGTGATTATTACCTGTGATATTACAACCCTGTGATATTAGATATTACAACCCTGTGATATTAGATAATACAACCCTGTGATATTAGATATTACAACCCTGTGATATTAGATATTACAACCCTGTGATATTAGATATTACAACCCTGTGATTAGATATTACAACCCTGTGATATTAGATAATACAACCTGTGATATTAGATATTACAACCCTGTGATATTAGATATTACAACCCTGTGATATTAGATATTACAACCCTGTGATATTAGATATTACAAACCCTGTGATATTAGACATTACAACCCTGTGATATTAGAATAATAACAACCCTGTGATATTAGATAATACAACACTGTGATATTAGATATTACAACCCTGTGAATATTAGATATACAACCCTGTGATATTAGATATACAACTCTGTGATATTAGATATTACAAACCCTGTGATATTAGATATTACAACCCTTGTGATAGTATTACAACCCTGTGATAGTAGATATTACAACCCTGTGATATTAGATATTACAACCCTGTGATATTAGATATTACAACCCTGTGATATTAGATAATACAACCCTGTGATATTAGATATTACAACCCTGTGATATTAGATATTACAACCCTGTGATATTAGATATTACAACCCTGTGATATTAGATATTACAACCCTGTGATATTAGATATTACAACCCTGTGATATTAGATAATACAACCCTGTGATATTAGATAATACAACCCTGTGATATTAGATATTACAACCCTGTGATATTAGATAATACAACCCTGTGATATTAGATAATACAACCCTGTGATATTAGATATTACAACCCTGTGATATTAGATATTACAACCCTGTGATATTAGATATTACAACCCTGTGATATTAGATATTACAACCCTGTGATATTAGATATTACAACCCTGTGATATTAGATATAACAACCCTGTGATATTAGATAATACAACCCTGTGATATTAGATATTACAACCCTGTGATATTAGATATTACAACCCTGTGATATTAGATATTACAACCCTGTGATATTAGATATTACAACCCTGTGATATTAGATAATACAACCCTGTGACATTAGATTATGCAACCCTGTGATATTAGATATTACAACCCTGTGATATTAGATATTACAACCCGTGATATTAGATATTACAACCCGTGATATTAGATTTTACAACCCTGTGATATTAGATATTACAACCCTGTGATATTAGATAATACAACCCTGTGATATTAGATATTACAACCCTGTGACATTAGATTATACAACCCTGTGATATTAGATATTACAACCCTGTGATATTAGATATTACAACCCTGTGATATTAGATATTACAACCCGTGATATTAGATATTACAAACCCTGTGGATATTAGATCATACAACTCTGTGATATTAGATATTACAACCCTGTGATATTAGATATTACAACCCTGTGATATTAGATATTACAACCCTGTGATATTAGATATTACAACCCTGTGATATTAGATAATACAACCCTGTGATATTAGATAATACAACCCTGTGATATTAGATATTACAACCCTGTGATATTAGATATTACAACCCTGTGATATTAGATATTACAACCCTGTGATATTAGATATTACAACCCTGTGATATTAGATATACAACCCTGTGATATTAGATATTACAACCCTGTGATATTAGATATTACAACCCTGTGATATTAGATATTACAACCCTGTGATATTAGATATTACAACACTGTGATATTAGATATTACAACCCTGTGATATTAGATAATACAACCCTGTGATATTAGATATTACAACCCTGTGATATTAGATATTACAACCCTGTGATATTAGATATTACAACCCTGTGATATTAGATAATACAACCCTGTGATATTAGATATTACAACCCTGTGATATTAGATATTACAACCCTGTGATATTAGATATTACAACCCTGTGATATTAGATATTACAACCCTGTGATATTAGATATTACAACCCTGTGATATTAGATAATACAACCCTGTGATATTAGATAATACAACCCTGTGATATTAGATATTACAACCCTGTGATATTAGATAATACAACCCTGTGTATTAGATAATTACAACCTGGGATATTAGATATTACAACCCTGTGATATTAGATATTACAACCCTGTGATATTAGATATTACAACCCTGTGATATTAGATATTACAACCCTGTGATATTAGATATTACAACCCTGTGATATTAGATAAAACAACCCTGTGATATTAGATATTACAACCCTGTGATATTAGATATTACAACCCTGTGATATTAGATATTACAACCCTGTGATATTAGATATTACAACCCTGTGATATTAGATATTACAACCCTGTGAAATTGATAATACACCCGTGACATTAGAATTATGCAACCCTGTGATATTAGATATTACAACCCTGTGATATTAGATATTACAACCCGTGATAATTAGATATTTACAACCCGTGATATTAGATTTTACAACCCTGTGATATTAGATATTACAACCCTGTGATATTAGATATACAACCCTGTGATATTAGATATTACAACCCTGTGACATTAGATTATACAACCCTGTGATATTAGATATTACAACCCTGTGATATTAGATATTACAACCCTGTGATATTAGATATTACAACCCGTGATATTAGATATTACAACCCTGTGATATTAGATCATACAACTCTGTGATATTAGATATTACAACCCTGTGATATTAGATATTACAACCCTGTGATATTAGATATTACAACCCTGTGATATTAGATATTACAACCCTGTGATATTAGATAATACAACCCTGTGATATTAGATAATACAACCCTGTGATATTAGATATTACAACCCTGTGATATTAGATATTACAACCCTGTGATATTAGATATTACAACCCTGTGATATTAGATATTACAACCCTGTGATATTAGATATACAACCCTGTGATATTAGATATTACAACCCTGTGATATTAGATATTACAACCCTGTGATATTAGATATTACAACCCTGTGATATTAGATAATACAACCCTGTGATATTAGATATTACAACCCTGTGATATTAGATATTACAACCCTGTGATATTAGATATTACAACCCGTGATATTAGATATTACAACCCTGTGATATTAGATCATACAACTCTGTGATATTAGATATTACAACCCTGTGATATTAGATATTACAACCCTGTGATATTAGATAATACAACCCTGTGATATTAGATATTACAACCCTGTGATATTAGATATTACAACCCTGTGATATTAGATCATACAACCCTGTGATATTAGATATTACAACCCTGTGATATTAGATATTACAACCCTGTGATATTAGATATTACAACCCTGTGATATTAGATATTACAACCCTGTGATATTAGATAAACAACCCTGTGATATTAGATAATACAACCCTGTGATATTAGATTACAACCCTGTGATATTAGATATTACAACCCGTGATATTAGATATTACAACCCTGTGATATTAGATAATACAACCCTGTGATATTAGATATTACAACCCTGTGATATTAGATATTACAACCCTGTGATATTAGATATTACAACCCTGTGATATTAGACATTACAACCCTGTGATATTAGATAATACAACCCTGTGATATTAGATATTACAACCCTGTGATATTAGATATTACAACCCTGTGATATTAGATATTACAACCCTGTGATGTTAGATATTACAACCCTGTGATGTTAGATAATACAACCCTGTGATATTAGATATTACAACCCTGTGATATTAGATATTACAACCCTGTGATATTAGATATTACAACCCTGTGATATTAGATATTACAACCTGTGATATTAGATATTACAACCCTGTGATATTAGATATTACAACCCTGTGATATTAGATATTACAACCCTGTGATATTAGATATTACAACCCTGTGATATTAGATATTACAACCCTGTGATATTAGATATTACAACCCTGTGATATTAGATAATACAACCCTGTGATATTAGATATTACAACCCGTGATATTAGATATTACAACCCTGTGATATTAGATATTACAACCCTGTGATATTGATATTACAACCCTGTGATATTAGATATTACAACCCTGTGATATTAGATATTACAACCCTGTGATATTAGATATTACAACCCTGTGATATTAGATATTACAACCCTGTGATATTAGATATTACAACCCTGTGATATTAGATAATACAACCCTGTGATATTAGATATTACAACCCTGTGATATTAGATATTACAACCCTGTGATATTAGATATTACAACCCCTGTGATATTAGATATTACACACCCTGGTGATTTAGACTATTACAACCCTGTGATATTAGATAATACAACCCTGTGATATTAGATATTACAACCCTGTGATATTAGATATTACAACCCTGTGATATTAGATATTACAACCCTGTGATATTAGATAATTACAACCCTGTGATATTAGATAATAACAACCCTGTGATATTAGATATTACAACCCTGTGATATTAGATATTACAACCCTGTGATATTAGATAATACAACCCTGTGATATTAGATATTACAACCCTGTGATATTAGATATTACAACCCTGTGATATTAGACATTACAACCCTGTGATATTAGACATTACAACCCTGTGATGTTAGATAATACAACCCTGTGATGTTAGATAATACAACCCTGTGATATTAGATATTACAACCCTGTGATATTAGATATTACAACCCTGTGATATTAGATATTACAACCCTGTGATATTAGATCATACAACCCTGTGATATTAGATAATACAACCCTGTGATATTAGATATTACAACCCTGTGATATTAGATATAACAACCCTGTGATATTAGATATTACAACCCTGTGATATTAGATATTACAACCCTGTGATATTAGATATTACAACCCTGTGATATTAGATATTACAACCCTGTGATATTAGATATTACAACCCTGTGATATTAGATATTACAACCCTGTGATATAGATATTACAACCCTGTGATATTAGATATTACAACCCTGTGATATTAGATATTACAACCCTGTGATATTAGATATTACAACCCTGTGATATTAGATAACAACCCTGTGATATTAGATATTACAACCCTGTGATATTAGATATTACAACCCTGTGATATTAGATATTACAACCCTGTGATATTAGATAATACAACCCTGTGATATTAGATATTACAACCCTGTGATATTAGATATTACAACCCTGTGATATTAGATATTACAACCCTGTGATATTAGATATACAACCCTGTGATATTAGATATTACAACCCTGTGATATAGATATTACAACCCTGTGATATTATATTACAACCCTGTGATATAGATAATACAACCCTGTGATATTAGATATTACAACCCTGTGATATTAGATATTACAACCCTGTGATATTAGATATTACAACCCTGTGATATTAGATATTACAACCCTGTGATATTAGATAATACAACCCTGTGATATTAGATATTACAACCCTGTGATATTAGATATTACACCCTGTGATGTTAGATATTACAACCCTGTGATATGATATTACAACCCTGTGATAGATATATACAACACTGTGATATTAGATATTACAACCCTGTGATATTAGATAAACAACCCTGTGATATTAGATAATACAACCCTGTGATATAGATATTACAACCCTGTGATATTAGATATTACAACCCTGTGATATTAGATAATACAACCCTGTGATATTAGATATTACAACCCTGTGATATTAGATATTACAACCCTGTGATATTAGATATTACAACCCTGTGATATTAGATATTAAAACCCTGTGATATTAGATATTACAACCCTGTGATATTAGATATTACAACCCTGTGATATTAGATATTAGGTCCATCCCTGAAGGTCATATGTACACTATAACTAGCTGGTCAGTGGTACTAGACTGTACAGTAGTCAGATCTGTGATATTAGATATTAGGTCCATCCCTGAAGGTCATATGTACACTATAACTAGCTGGTCAGTGGTACTAGACTGTACAGTAGTCAGATCTGTGATATTAGATATTAGGTCCATCCCTGAAGGTCATATGTACACTATAACTAGCTGGTCAGTGGTACTAGACTGTACAGTAGTCAGATCTGTGATATTAGATATTAGGTTTAACCCTGAAGGTCATATGTTCACTTTAACTAGCTGGTCAGTGGTACTAGACTGTACAGTAGTCAGATCTGTGATATTAGATCTTAGGTTTAACCCTGAAGGTCAGATGTACACTATAACTAGCTGGTCAGTGGTATTAGACTGTACAGTAGTGAAATGAAGATCTGTGAAATGAAGACCATTTGACCACAGAGCTGTTGAATAATAGACAGGCTCTTGTATAATTTCTCTGATGTGCCGTAGTGCATTAAGCTTGAAGGAATATCATATATGAAATATGAATGACTGGGACACAAGGAGAATATAAATACACCATATTGTTGTTGCCAGGGACAAATTAAAGCTTCAGATATTTTCACACACGCGTGCATAAACATTATTGCTGCCTGAAAGACACATGCATAAAATGTATGATCATCTGAAGAAGTAAAGACAGTATTGAATAGAATGTCACTGTGTGATTGTGTGAAATGTGGAAGCTATACTGTCCACTAGGGGCAACGTGAGCACCTACTACCTTCTAGTTGAAATTGCAGACTCAGACTCTATTTTTTTTATTTTAAGCCTTTCCCAAACCTTAACCCTAATCTTAACCATTCGGAATGTATGCCTAAACGTATGTTTAACCCTAACCTAAACCATTCAGAATTAATTAATACAATTAAGATTTAGTTTCACTTTTGAGGAGTTTGATGAACAGCTAAGATAAGGCACCACATAGTGTAATTAAATGGTCAAGCCACAGCATAATTCTGTTTATTTATTTATTTATTTCACCTTTATTTAACCAGGTAGGCAAGTTGAGAACAAGTTCTCATTTACAATTGCGACATGGCCAAGATAAAGCAAAGCAGTTCGACAGATACAACAACACAGAGTTACACATGGAATAAAACAACATACAATCAATGATGCAGTAGAAAAAAATAAGACTATATACAATGTGAGCAAATGATGTGAGATAAGGGAGGTAAAGGCAAAAAGGCCATGGTGGCAGAGTAAATAAAGTATAGCAAGTAAAACACAGGAATGGTAGATTTGTTATTTGAAGAAAGTTCAAAGTTAAAATATAAATAATATGGTGCAAAGGAGCAAAATAAATAAAATAAATAAATAAAGTAGGGGAAGATGTAGTAGTTTGGGCTAAATTATAGATGGGCTATGTACAGGTGCAGTGATCTGGGAGCTGCTCTGATAGCTGGTGCTTAAAGCTAGTGAGGGAGATAAGTGTTTCCAGTTTCAGAGATTTTTGTAGTTCGTTCCAGTCATTGGCAGCAGAGAACTGGAAGGAGAGACGACCAAAGGAGGAGTTGGCTTTAGGGGTGACCAGAGAGATATACCTGCTGGAGCGCGTGCTACAGGTGGGTGCTGCTATGGTGACCAGTGAGCGGAGTTAAGGGGGGACTTTACCTAGCAGGGTCTTGTAGATGACCTGGAGCCAATGTATTTGGCGACGATTATGAAGCGTAGGCCAGCCAACGAGAGCGTACAGGTCGCAGTGGTGGGTAGTATATGGGGCTTTGGTGACAAAACGGATGGCACTGTGATAGACTGCATCCAGCTTGTTGAGTAGGGTATTGGAGGCTATTTTGTAAATGACATCGCCGAAGTCGAGGATTTGTAGGATGGTCAGTTTTACGAGGGTTAGTTTGGCAGCATGAGTGAAGGATGCTGTTACTGCAGTTACACCACGGGTTGGCGTTTTATTTGGAAATTGGGTTTACCACCCTTGGGTGGTGACACTAGGAAAGGACCAGTAGGGGACACCAAACCAGGACTACGTCTTAAACGGCACCCTATTCCCTATATTCTGGTCATAAGTAGTGCACTATATAGGAAATAGGGTGCCATTACAGATGCACTTCAGGGATGAAAGCATGACAGGTCTGCAGGTACTGTATCTATAATAATCCACAGACTGTCCCCTGGCTAGAGCAGAGAAAGGCCTTACTGGGAAGACTGGGGAGAAACAGTAGGATAGACTAGGAGAGGAGGAGACTGGGGAGAAACAGTAGGATAGACTAGGAGAGGAGGAGACTGGGGAGAAACAGTAGGATAGACTAGGAGAGGAGGAGACTGGGGAGAAACAGTAGGATAGACTAGGAGAGGAGGAGACTGGGGAGAAACAGTAGGATAGACTAGGAGAGGAGGTGACTGGGGAGAAACAGTAGGATAGACTAGGAGAGGTTGTGACTGGGGGGAAACAGTAGGATAGACTAGGAGAGGAGGAGACTGGGGATAAACAGTAGGATAGACTAGGAGAGGAGGAGACTGGGGAGAAACAGTAGGATAGACTAGGAGAGGAGGAGACTGGGGAGAAACAGTAGGATAGACTAGGAGAAGAGGTGACTGGGGAGAAACAGTATGATAGACAAGGAGAGGAGGACACAGGGGAGAAACAGTAGGATAGACTAGGAGAGGAGGAGACTGGGGAGAAACAGTAGGATAGACTAGGAGAGGAGGAGACTGGGGAGAAACAGTAGGATAGACTAGGAGAAGAGGTGACTGGGGAGAAACAGTAGGATAGACTAGGAGATGAGGAGACTGGGGAGAAACAGTAGGATAGACTAGGAGAGGTTGTGACTGGGGGGAAACAGTAGGATAGACTAGGAGAGGAGGAGACTGGGGATAAACAGTAGGATAGACTAGGAGAGGAGGAGACTGGGGAGAAACAGTAGGATAGACTAGGAGAAGAGGTGACTGGGGAGAAACAGTAGGATAGACTAGGAGAGGAGGAGACTGGGGAGAAACAGTAGGATAGACTAGGAGAAGAGGTGACTGGGGAGAAACAGTAGGATAGACTAGGAGAAGAGGTGACTGGGGAGAAACAGTAGGATAGACTAGGAGAGGTTGTGACTGGGGGGAAACAGTAGGATAGACTAGGAGAGGAGGAGACTGGGGAGAAACAGTAGGATAGACTAGGAGAGGAGGAGACTGGGGAGAAACAGTAGGATAGACTAGGAGAAGAGGTGACTGGGGAGAAACAGTATGATAGACAAGGAGAGGAGGACACAGGGGAGAAACAGTAGGATAGACTAGGAGAGGAGGAGACTGGGGAGAAACAGTAGGATAGACTAGGAGAGGAGGAGACTGGGGAGAAACAGTAGGATAGACTAGGAGAAGAGGTGACTGGGGAGAAACAGTAGGATAGACTAGGAGATGAGGAGACTGGGGAGAAACAGTAGGATAGACTAGGAGAGGTTGTGACTGGGGGGAAACAGTAGGATAGACTAGGAGAGGAGGAGACTGGGGAGAAACAGTAGGATAGACTAGGAGAGGAGGAGACTGGGGAGAAACAGTATGATAGACTAGGAGAGGAGGAGACTGGGGAGAAACAGTAGGATAGACTAGGAGAGGAGGAGACTGGGGAGAAACAGTAGGATAGACTAGGAGAGGAGGAGACTGGGGAGAAACAGTAGGATAGACTAGAGAGGAGGAGACTGGGGGAAAACAGTAGGATAGACCAGAGAGGAGGAGACTGGGAGAACAGTAGGATAGACTAGGAGAGGAGGAGACTGGGGAGAAACAGTAGGATAGACTAGGAGAGGAGTGACTGGTGAGAAACAGTAGGATAGACTAGGAGAGGAGAGACTGGGAGAAAACAGTAGGAGAGACTAGGAGAGGAGGTGACTGGGGAGAAACAGTAGGATAGACTAGGAGAGGAGGAGACTGGGGAGAACAGTAGGATAGACTAGGAGAGGAGGTGACTGGGGAGAAACAGTAGGATAGACTAGAGAGGAGGAGACTGGGGAGAAACAGTAGGATAGACTAGGAGAGGAGGAGACTGGGGGAAACAGTAGGATAGACTAGGAGAGGAGGAGACTGGGGAGAAACAGTAGGTATAGACTAGGAGAGGAGGAGACTGGGGAGAAACAGTAGGATAGACTAGGAGAGGAGGTGACTGGGGAGAAAACAGTAGGATAGACTAGGAGAGGAGGAGACTGGGGAAGAAACAGTAGGTATAGACTAGGAGAGGAGGTGACGGGGGAGAAACAGTAGGCATAGACTAGGAGAGGAGGAGACTGGGAAAAACAGTAAGGAGAGACTAGGATAGGAGGGAGACTGGGGGAGACAACAGTAGGATAGACTAGGTAGAGGAGGAGACGGGGAGAAACATAGGAGAGACTAGGAGAGGAGGAGACTGGGAGAAAACAGTAGGATAGGACTAGGAGAGGAGGAGACTGGGAGAAACAGTAGGTATAGACTAGGAGAGGAAGGAGACTGGGGAGAAATCAGTAGGATAGACTAGGAGAGGAGGGAGACTTGGGAGAAACAGTAGGATAGACTAGTGAGAGGGAGGAGACTGGGAGAAACAGTATATAGACTATGGAGAGGATGAGACTGGGAGAAACAGTAGGATAGACTAGAGAGGAGGAACCTGGGGGAGAAACAGTAGGATAGACTGAGGAAGGACAATGACACTGGGGAGAAACAGTAAGGATGACTAGGAAGGAGGTGACCGGAGAAACAGTAGGATAGACTAGGAGAGGAGGAGACTGGGAGAATCAGTAGGATAGACTAGGAGAGGAGTGACTGGGGAGAAACAGTAGAGATACTAGGAGAGGAGGAGACTGGGGAGAAACAGTAGGATAGAATAGGAGAGGAGGAGGTGACTGGGAGAAACAGTAGGATAGACTAGGAGAGGAGTGACTGGAGAACAGTAGG
Source organism: Salmo trutta (assembly GCF_901001165.1). Taxonomy (NCBI): domain Eukaryota; kingdom Metazoa; phylum Chordata; class Actinopteri; order Salmoniformes; family Salmonidae; genus Salmo; species Salmo trutta. Next base: position 12,948,164 of record NC_042985.1, read on the forward strand.
ATAGACTAGGAGGAGGAGACTGGGGAGAAACAGAAGGATAGAATAGGAGAGGAGGAGACTGGGGAGAAACAGTAGGATAGACTAGGAGAGGAGAACTGGGGAGAAACAGTAGGATAGACTAGGAGAGGAGGTGACTGGGAGAAACAGTAGGATAGACTAGGAGAGGAGGTGACTGGGGAGAAACAGTAGGATAGAATAGGAGAGGAGGAGACTGGGGAGAAATAGTAGGATAGAATAGGAGAGGAGGAGACTGGGGAGAAACAGTAGGATAGACTAGGAGAGGAGGAGACAGGGGAGAAACAGTAGGATAGACTAGGAGAGGAGGAGGCGGGGGAGAAACAGTAGGATAGACTATGAGAGGAGGAAACACTGTGGAGAAACAAGTAGGATAGACTAGAGATGAGGAGACTGGGGAGAAACAGTAGGATAGACCTATAGAGGAGGTGACTGTGGGGAGAAACAGTAGGATAGACTAGGAGAGGAGGAGACTGGGGAGAAACAGTAGGATAGACTAGGAGAGGAGGAGACAGGGGAGAAACAGTAGGATAGACTAGGAGAGGAGGAGACAGGGGAGAAACAGTAGGATAGACTAGGAGAGGACATGACTGGGGAGAAACAGTAGGATAGACTAGGAGAGGAGGAGACTGGGGAGAAACAGTAGGATAGACTAGGAGAGGAGGTGACTGGGAGAAACAGTAGGATGACCAAGGAGAGGAGGAGACTGGGGAGAAACAGTAGAGTAGACAAGGAGAGGAGGAGACTGGGGAGAAACAGTAGGATAGACTAGGAGAGGAGGTGACCTGGTGGAGAAACAGTAGGATAGACTAGGAGGAGGAGACTGGGGAGAAACAGTAGGATAGACTAGGAGAGGAGGAGACTGGGGAGAAACAGTAGGATAGACTAGGAGAGGAGGCAACTGGGGAGAAACAGTAGGATAGACAAGGAGAGGAGGAGACTGGGGAGAAACAGTAGGATAGACTAGAGAGGAGGTGACTGGGGAGAAACAGTAGGATAGACTAGGAAAGGAGGCGACTGGGAGAAACAGTAGGATAGACTAGGAGAGGAGGCGACTGGGGAGAAACAGTAGGATAGACTAGGAGAGGAGGAGACTGGGGAGAAACAGTAGGATAGACTAGGAGAGGACATGACTGGGGAGAAACAGTAGGATAGACTAGGAGAGGAGACAGGGGAGAAACAGTAGGATAGACTAGGAGAGGAGGAGACTGGGGAGAAACAGTAAGATAGACAAGGAGAGGAGGTGACTGGGGAGAAACAGTAGGATAGACTAGGAGAGGACATGACTGGGGAGAAACAGTAGGATAGACTAGGAGAGGAGGAGACAGGGGAGAAACAGTAGGATAGACTAGGAGAGGAGGTGACTGGGGAGAAACAGTAGGATAGACAAGGAGAGGAGGAGACAGGGGAGAAACAGTAGGATAGACAAGGAGAGGAGGAGACAGGGGAGAAACAGTAGGATAGACTAGGAGAGGAGGTGACTGGGGAGAAACAGTAGGATAGACTAGGAGAGGAGGAGACTGGGAGAAACAGTAGGATAGACTAGGAGAGGAGGAGACTGGGGAGAAACAGTAGGATAGACTAGGAGAGGAGGAGAAACAGTAGGATAGACTAGGAGAGGAGGAGACTGGGGAGAAACAGTAGGAGACTAGGAGAGGAGGAGACGGGAGAAACAGTAGGATAGACTAGGAGAGGAGGTGACTGGGGAGAAACAGTAGGATAGACAAGGAGAGGAGTGGACTGGGGAGCAACAGTAGGATAGACTAGGAGAGGAGGAGACTGGGGAGAAACAGTAGGATAGACTAGGAGAGGACATGACTGGGGAGAAACAGTAGGATAGACTAGGAGAGGAGGAGACTGTGGAGAAACAGTAGGATAGACTAGGAGAAGAGGAGACTGGGGAGAAACAGTAGGATAGACTAGGAGAGGAGGTGACTGGGGAGAAACAGTAGGATAGACAAGGAGAGGAGGAGACTGGGGAGAAACAGTAGGATAGACTAGGAGAGGAGGAGACTGGGGAGAAACAGTAGGATAGACAAGGAGAGGAGGACTGGGGAGAAACAGTAGGATAGACTAGGAGAGGAGGTGATTGGGGAGACACAGTAGGATAGACTAGGAGAGGAGGTGACTGGGGAGAAACTAGACTAGGAGAGGAGAGAGGAGAAACTAGACTAGGAGAGGAGGAGACTGGGGAGAAACATAGATAGACAAGAGAGGAGGAGACAGGGAGAAACAGTAGGATAGACAAGGAGAGGAGGAGACAGGGAGAAACAGTAGGATAGACTAGGAGAGAGGTGACTGGGAGAAAACAGTAGGATAGACCAGGAGAAGAGGAGACTGGGGAGAAACAGTAGGATAGACTAGGAGAGGAGGAGACTGGGGAGAAACAGTAGGATAGACTAGGAGATGAGGTGACTGGGGAGAAACAGTAGGATAGAC
>NC_042985.1:12951117-12996117 GCF_901001165.1 Salmo trutta
GGATTCCTGCAAATGTCCTCCTGGCTTCACCCAGCACCATACTGCCTGCATAGGTAACTCACACACACACACACACTCCCCCTCCTCTACTCATGTAGCCACTTATCTTCCATCTCTCCCCATAAAAAGTCTCTTTAATGTTCCCAGTCTGCTATCACACATCAGATTGGGCTCAACTGAACTGTCGCCATGACAACTTAACAATGACTTGTTGTGGAATTTTGCAGTCTGTTGCCATGGTTACAACAGGGGTTTTCCATTCCGCACTTCAGCTCCCATGACTTTGCGGCTAGACAGCCTCCCTCTGTCCATTGGTCAATCAGACAGTCAGTCCGTTCATCAGTCAGTCAGTTAGTCAGTCAGTCAGACCATCAGTCAGTCAGACAGTCAATCAGCCAGCCAGTCAGTCTGTGGTGCAGTCGTTTTACCTAGCCCAAGTAACAAGGTGGGTGAAGGTTGCATATTTGAGACCATTCCATTGGTCCTGCACTGGCCAAGGTCAAACAGATGCACCCAGTCAGTCAGTAAATCTGTCAGTAAGTCACTCAGACAGTCTGTTGTTGACCAATATTCTTTCTCTCTCTACCTCTCGCTCCCCCCCCACTCCCCCCTCTGTCCTCCTCTCTTCTCCCGCCTTCCTTCCAGATAGTAATCTCTCTCTTTGTAGATAGTAATGTCTCTCTCTCTCTGTAGATAGTAATGTCTCTCTCTCTGTAGATAGTAATGTCTCTCTCTCTGTAGATAGTAATGTCTCTCTCTCTGTAGATAGTAATGTCTCTCTCTCTCTCTGTTGATAGTAATGTCTCTCAATTCAATTCAATTCAATTCGCTTTATTGGCATGACGTAACAATATACATATTGCCAAAGCTTATTTTGGATATTTACAATATAAAAATAAATAAAAATGAGAATCAAAATTGTAAACGGGACAACAGTAACAACAATAACCAAGGGTCAAAATAACCACACATTCAACAATAACAATAATCATACAGTAGAGGACATGTGCAGGTTGATTGGTCTGTCAGACACTGTCCCTCAACTTATGGCAGGCAGCAATGTAGTGCGCTGCCAACACACAGCTCTCTGCGTCCTCCCCCAACAGGACGGGTAGCCTATCTTCATCAGAGAGGTCTTTAAAACCTTGAATAAGGGTTTCAAATTTGGGGAAATGACACTCTCTAATTGTTTTATATTTTTTACATTTTGTCAGGAAATTCCGCTCTGTCTCAGGTTCTGCTGTGGTGCAGTGGTTGCACAGCCTTTCCTCTACAGGGAGCCAGGTTTTCCTGTGTCTACCCTTCTCAATGGCAAGGCCGTGCTCACTGAGCCTGTACTTTGTCAAGGTTTTTCTAAGGTTTTGATCAGTAACCATGGTCAAATAGTTAGCCACGGTGTACTGTCGATTTAGGGCCAGATAGCACTGCATTTTGCTTTGAGTTTGTGCTTGTGTTTCCCAATAAGCAATGTAGTTTTGTTTTGACTGTGTTGTAATTTGGTTTATTCTGATTGATTGGATGTTCTGGTCCTGAGGCTTCAGTGTGTTAGTAGAACAGGTTTGTGAACTCAGCCCCAGGACCAGCTGGATGAGGGGACTCTTTTCTTTGCTCAGCTCTTGGCATTGCAGGGCTTGGTAATGGTATGAGAGGGGGTCACTGTATTTTAGATGTTTCCAAAACTTAATTGCTCTTTTTTGAGTTTTTATTATTAGTGGATATTGGCCTAATTCTGCCCTGCATGCATTGTTTGTAGTTTTCCTCTGGACACGTAGGAGAATCTTACAGAACTCTGCATGTAGGGTTTCAATGGGGTGTTTGTCCCATTTGATGAAATCTTGTTTTGCAAGTGGACCCCACACCTCGCTGCCATAAAGTGCAATTGGTTCAATGACATATTCAATTAGTTTTAGCCAAATTTTAATAGGTATTTCAATTTGAATTTGCTTTTTAATGGCGTAGAATGCCCTGCGTGCTTTCTCTCTCAGTTCATTCACTGCCTCATTAAGGTGTCCAGTTGAGCTTATTTTTAAACCTAAGTAATTGTAGTGTGTACAGTACTCTATATATTTTGTACCAATTGAGAACTTTGGTCTAATTCCCTGAGATCTGGATCTTCTCTGGAAAATCATTATTTTAGTCTTTTTGGGGTTTACTGCCAGGGCCCAGGTCTGGCAGTACTGCTCTAGCAGGTCCAGGCTCTGCTGTAGGCCAGGTGCTGTGGGTGACAGCAGGCATAGGTCATCTGCGAAGAGTAGGCATTTAACTTCTGAATTGTGGAGACTAACACCAGGGGCTGAGGATTTTTCTAGAATAGTGGCCAATTCGTTAATGTAAATATTGAAGAGTGCAGGGCTCAGATTGCATGCTTTTTTATATTTGAGAGCCTGAAGTTTCTTATAGAGCTCCTGGTCAGTAATTGGGGAGTCCAATGGATTTTGATTGTCCTTTATAGCTTTTTCTAATCTATTCAACTTCTCATGAAGTTTGTGTCAATTTGAACGGTGTTGAAGTGTTTTTCTTTCTGTAGAGTGGTTTTTTTTGTAGAGTGTTTTTCTTTCTCTCTGTAGATAGTAATGAGTCTCTCTCTGTAGATAGTAATGACTGTCTCTCTCTGTAGATAGTAATGAGTCTCTCTCTCTGTAGATAGTAATGAGTGTCTCTCTCTCTCTAGATAGTAATGACTGTCTCTCTCTGTAGATAGTAATGAGTGTCTCTCTCTCTCTCTAGATAGTAATGAGTCTCTCTCTCTGTAGATAATAATGACTGTCTCTCTCTGTAGATAGTAATGACTGTCTCTCTCTCTGTAGATAGTAATGAGTGATCTCTCTCTGTAGATAGTAATGAGTGTCTCTCTCTGTAGATAGTAATGAGTGTCTCTCTCTGTAGATAGTAATGAGTCTCTCTCTGTAGATAGTAATGAGTGTCTCTCTCTCTGTAGATAGTAATGAGTCTCTCTTTCTATAGATAGTAATGAGTGTCTCTCTCTGTAGATAGTAATGAGTCTCTCTCTCTGTAGATAGTAATGAGTCTCTCTCTCTGTAGATAGTAATGAGTGTCTCTCTCTCTGTAGATAGTAATGAGTGTCTCTCTCTCTGTAGATAGTAATGAGTGTCTCTCTCTCTCTGTAGATAGTAATGAGTGTCTCTTTCTCTCTGTAGATAGTAATGAGTGTCTTTCTCTCTGTAGATAGTAATGAGTGTCTTTCTCTCTGTAGATAGTAATGAATGTCTCTCTCTCTGTAGATAGTAATGAGTCTCTTTCTCTCTGTAGATAGTAATGAGTGTCTCTCTGTAGATAGTAATGAGTCTCTTTCTCTCTGTAGATAGTAATGAGTCTCTCTCTCTCTCTGTAGATAGTAATGAGTCTCTCTCTCTCTGTAGATAGTAATGAGTGTCTCTCTCTGTAGATAGTAATGAGTCTCTTTCTCTGTAGATAGTAATGAGTCTCTCTCTGTTTGTTGATAGTAATGAGTCTCTCTCTGCTTGTTAATAGTAATGAGTCTCTCTCTCTCTGTAGATAGTAATGAGTCTCTCTCTCTCTGTAGATAGTAATGAGTCTCTCTCTCTGTAGATAGTAATGAGTGTCTCGCTCTCTGTAGATAGTAATGAGTCTCTCTCTCTCTGTAGATAGTAATGAGTCTCTCTCTCTGTAGATAGTAATGAGTCTCTCTCTCTGTAGATAGTAATGAGTCTCTCTCTGTAGATAGTAATCAGTGTCTCGCTCTCTGTAGATAGTAATGAGTCTCTCTCTCTCTGTAGATAGTAATGACTCTCTCTCTGTAGATAGTAATGAGTCTCTCTCTGTAGATAATAATGAATGTATCTCTCTCTCTCTCTCTGTAGATAGTAATGAGTCTCTCTCTCTGTAGATAGTAATGAGTCTCTCTCTGTAGATAATAATGAATGTCTCTCTCTCTCTCTCTGTAGATAGTAATGAGTCTCTCTCTGTATATAGTAATGAATGTCTCTCTCTCTGTAGATAGTAATTAGTCTCTCTCTCTCTGTAGATAGTAATGAGTCTCTCTCTCTCTGTAGATAGTAATGAGTCTCTCTCTCTCTGTAGATAGTAATGAATGTCTCTCTCTCTGTAGATAGTAATGAGTCTCTCTCTGTAGATAGTAATTAGTCTCTCTCTCTCTGTAGATAGTAATGAGTCTCTCTCTCTCTCTGTAGATAGTAATGAATGTCTCTCTCTCTGTAGATAGTAATGAGTCTCTCTCTCTCTGTAGATAGTAATTAGTCTCTCTCTCTCTGTAGATAATAATGAATGTCTCTCTCTCTCTGTAGATAATAATGAATGTGGGTCGGACCCTGCTCTGTAGATAATAATGAATGTCTCTCTCTCTCTGTAGATAATAATGAATGTGGGTCGGACCCTGCTCTGTAGATAGTAATGAATGTCTCTCTCTCTCTGTAGATAATAATGAATGTGGGTCGGACCCTGCTCTGTAGATAATAATGAATGTCTCTCTCTCTCTGTAGATAATAATGAATGTGGGTCGGACCCTGCTCTGTAGATAATAATGAATGTGGGTCGGACCCTGCTCTGTAGATAATAACGAATGTCTCTCTCTCTCTCTGTAGATAATAATGAATGTGGGTCGGACCCTGCTCTGTAGATAATAATGAATGTGGGTCGGACCCTGCTCTGTAGATAATAATGAATGTGGGTCGGACCCTGCTCTGTAGATAATAACGAATGTCTCTCTCTCTCTCTGTAGATAATAATGAGTCTCTCTCTCTCTGTAGATAGTAATGACTCTCTCTCTGTAGATAGTAATGAGTCTCTCTCTGTAGATAATAATGAATGTATCTCTCTCTCTCTCTCTGTAGATAGTAATGAGTCTCTCTCTGTATATAGTAATGAGTCTCTCTCTCTCTCTGTAGATAGTAAAGAGTCTCTCTCTCTCTCTGTAGATAGTAATGAGTCTCTCTCTCTGTAGATAGTAATGAGTCTCTCTCTGTAGATAGTAATGAGTCTCTCTCTCTCTGTAGATAGTAATTAGTCTCTCTCTCTCTGTAGATAGTAATGAGTCTCTCTCTCTCTGTAGATAGTAATGAATGTCTCTCTCTCTCTGTAGTTAGTAATGAGTCTCTCTCTCTCTGAAGATAGTAATTAGTCTCTCTCTCTCTGTAGATAGTAATGAATGTCTCTCTCTCTGTAGATAATAATGAATGTCTCTCTCTCTGTAGATAGTAATGAGTCTCTCTCTCTGTAGATAGTAATGAGTCTCTCTCTGTAGATAATAATGAATGTCTCTCTCTCTCTCTCTGTAGATAGTAATGAGTCTCTCTCTGTATATAGTAATGAATGTCTCTCTCTCTGTAGATAGTAATTAGTCTCTCTCTCTCTGTAGATAGTAATGAGTCTCTCTCTCTCTGTAGATAGTAATGAGTCTCTCTCTCTCTGTAGATAGTAATGAATGTCTCTCTCTCTGTAGATAGTAATGAGTCTCTCTCTGTAGATAGTAATTAGTCTCTCTCTCTCTGTAGATAGTAATGAGTCTCTCTCTCTCTCTGTAGATAGTAATGAATGTCTCTCTCTCTGTAGATAGTAATGAGTCTCTCTCTCTCTGTAGATAGTAATTAGTCTCTCTCTCTCTGTAGATAATAATGAATGTCTCTCTCTCTCTGTAGATAATAATGAATGTGGGTCGGACCCTGCTCTGTAGATAATAATGAATGTCTCTCTCTCTCTGTAGATAATAATGAATGTGGGTCGGACCCTGCTCTGTAGATAGTAATGAATGTCTCTCTCTCTCTGTAGATAATAATGAATGTGGGTCGGACCCTGCTCTGTAGATAATAATGAATGTCTCTCTCTCTCTGTAGATAATAATGAATGTGGGTCGGACCCTGCTCTGTAGATAATAATGAATGTGGGTCGGACCCTGCTCTGTAGATAATAACGAATGTCTCTCTCTCTCTCTGTAGATAATAATGAATGTGGGTCGGACCCTGCTCTGTAGATAATAATGAATGTGGGTCGGACCCTGCTCTGTAGATAATAATGAATGTGGGTCGGACCCTGCTCTGTAGATAATAACGAATGTCTCTCTCTCTCTCTGTAGATAATAATGAGTCTCTCTCTCTCTGTAGATAGTAATGACTCTCTCTCTGTAGATAGTAATGAGTCTCTCTCTGTAGATAATAATGAATGTATCTCTCTCTCTCTCTCTGTAGATAGTAATGAGTCTCTCTCTGTATATAGTAATGAGTCTCTCTCTCTCTCTGTAGATAGTAATTAGTCTCTCTCTCTCTCTGTAGATAGTAAAGAGTCTCTCTCTCTCTCTGTAGATAGTAATGAGTCTCTCTCTCTGTAGATAGTAATGAATGTCTCTCTCTCTGTAGATAGTAATGAGTCTCTCTCTGTAGATAGTAATGAGTCTCTCTCTCTCTGTAGATAGTAATTAGTCTCTCTCTCTCTGTAGATAGTAATGAGTCTCTCTCTCTCTGTAGATAGTAATGAATGTCTCTCTCTCTCTGTAGTTAGTAATGAGTCTCTCTCTCTCTGTAGATAGTAATTAGTCTCTCTCTCTCTGTAGATAGTAATGAATGTCTCTCTCTCTGTAGATAATAATGAATGTCTCTCTCTCTGTAGATAGTAATGAGTCTCTCTCTCTGTAGATAGTAATGAGTCTCTCTCTGTAGATAATAATGAATGTCTCTCTCTCTCTCTCTGTAGATAGTAATGAGTCTCTCTCTGTATATAGTAATGAATGTCTCTCTCTCTGTAGATAGTAATTAGTCTCTCTCTCTCTGTAGATAGTAATGAGTCTCTCTCTCTCTGTAGATAGTAATGAGTCTCTCTCTCTCTGTAGATAGTAATGAATGTCTCTCTCTCTGTAGATAGTAATGAGTCTCTCTCTGTAGATAGTAATTAGTCTCTCTCTCTCTGTAGATAGTAATGAGTCTCTCTCTCTCTCTGTAGATAGTAATGAATGTCTCTCTCTCTGTAGATAGTAATGAGTCTCTCTCTCTCTGTAGATAGTAATTAGTCTCTCTCTCTCTGTAGATAATAATGAATGTCTCTCTCTCTGTAGATAATAATGAATGTGGGTCGAACCCTGCTCTGTAGATAATAATGAATGTCTCTCTCTCTCTGTAGATAATAATGAATGTGGGTCGTACCCTGCTCTGTAGATAGTAATGAATGTCTCTCTCTCTCTGTAGATAATAATGAATGTGGGTCGGACCTTGCTCTGTAGATAATAATGAATGTCTCTCTCTCTCTGTAGATAATAATGAATGTGGGTCGGACCCTGCTCTGTAGATAATAATGAATGTGGGTCGGACCCTGCTCTGTAGATAATAACGAATGTCTCTCTCTCTCTCTGTAGATAATAATGAATGTGGGTCGTACCCTGCTCTGTAGATAATAATGAATGTGGGTCGGACCCTGCTCTGTAGATAATAATGAATGTGGGTCGGACCCTGCTCTGTAGATAATAACGAATGTCTCTCTCTCTCTCTGTAGATAATAATGAATGTGGGTCGGACCCTGCTCTGTAGATAATAATGAATGTGGGTCGGACCCTGCTCTGTAGATAATAATGAATGTGGGTCGGACCCTGCTCTGTAGATAATAATGAATGTGGGTCGTACCCTGCTCTGTAGATAATAATGAATGTCTCTCTCTCTCTCTGTAGATAATAATGAATGTCTCTCTCTCTCTGTAGATAATAATGAATGTGGGTCGGACCCTGCTCTGTAGATAATAATGAATGTCTCTCTCTCTTTGTAGATAATAATGAATGTGGGTCGAACCCTGCTCTGTAGATAATAATGAATGTCTCTCTCTCTCTGTAGATAATAATGAATGTGGGTCGGACCCTGCTCTGTAGATAATAATGAATGTCTCTCTCTCTCTGTAGATAATAATGAATGTGGGTCGGACCCTGCTCTGTAGATAATAATGAATGTCTCTCTCTCTCTGTAGATAATAATGAATGTGGGTCGGACCCTGCTCTGTAGATAATAATGAATGTGGGTCGGACCCTGCTCTGTAGATAATAATGAATGTCTCTCTCTCTTTCTCTGTAGATAATAATGAATGTGGGTCGGACCCTGCTCTATAGATAATAATGAATGTGGGTCGGACCCTGCTCTGTAGATAATAATGAATGTCTCTCTCTCTCTCTGTAGATAATAATGAATGTGGGTCGGACCCTGCTCTGTAGATAATAATGAATGTCTCTCTCTCTCTCTGTAGATAATAATGAATGTGGGTCGGACCCTGCTCTGTAGATAATAATGAATGTGGGTCGGACCCTGCTCTGTAGATAATAATGAATGTCTCTCTCTCTCTCTGTAGATAATAATGAATGTGGGTCGGACCCTGCTCTGTAGATAATAATGAATGTGGGTCGTACCCTGCTCTGTAGATAATAATGAATGTCTCTCTCTCTCTGTAGATAATAATGAATGTGGGTCGGACCCTGCTCTGTAGTTAATAATGAATGTCTCTCTCTCTCTGTAGATAATAATGAATGTGGGTCGGACCCTGCTCTGTAGATAATAATGAATGTCTCTCTCTCTCTGTAGATAATAATGAATGTGGGTCGGACCCTGCTCTGTAGATAATAATGAATGTCTCTCTCTCTCTCTGTAGATAATAATGAATGTGGGTCGGACCCTGCTCTGTAGATAATAATGAATGTCTCTCTCTCTCTGTAGATAATAATGAATGTGGGTCGAACCCTGCTCTGTAGATAATAATGAATGTCTCTCTCTCTCTGTAGATAATAATGAATGTGGGTCGGACCCGGCTCTGTGTGGCTCTAATGGTGTATGTCAGAACAGCCCAGGCAGCTTCAACTGCGAGTGTACTAGAGGATTCTCAATGGACCCCAATGGACAGAGCTGTGAAGGTCAGCCAATCACTGCCTCTCTCAGGATCAGCTGACTCCATACCCCTAGGCACTTTATATGGATCTGAAATGATCAGATAGGTATAGGCAGTATGGCAATAACTCCACTATAAACAGGGATTTGGTGGAAACTTCACCTTTTTGCTTGTACCTATTTTTTATTTTTTTTTCTACTGCATCATTGATTGTATGTTGTTTTATTCCATGTGTAACTCTGTGTTGTTGTATGTTGTCGAACTGCTTTGCTTTATCTTGGCCAGGTCGCAATTGTAAATGAGAACTTGTTCTCAACTAGCCTACCTGGTTAAATAAAGGTGAAATAAAAAAAAATAAAAAAAATAAAAGTACAGTTAGATAACTGTATGGCCACATAACTATTGTAATGCTGTGTGTGTGTGTGGTTTCCCTGGCAGATATGGATGAGTGTGATGGTAACCACCGTTGTCAACATGGCTGTCAGAACCTGGTGGGAGGGTACCGGTGTAGCTGTCCTCAGGGATACCTACAACACTATCAATGGAACCAGTGTGTCGGTGAGTGGTACAGACTCTCTCTCTCTTTCTCTCAATCCTTCTCCCCCCGTCTGTCTGTCTTCTCTTTCTCTCTCCCTCAACATCAAATCTACATCACTTTCCTGGAAGTTGAACTTGTTCCTCTCTAGATTACTGGAAGAGCTCACACCCTGAGTCACTGTCCTACATGAACACTGTTGTTCTAACTGAGTCGGTGACACTTTAACTTGAATCTACTGATGGGAAATACAGCATTGGTATTCGGTGGCCTTTCCCAAAAAGAACACGGCCAATGTTTATCAGATGAACCGGTACTACAGATGGTTTCCTCATTCCCTTCAAGAGTTTCTCAGTATTGTTTGTGTTCTCTGGCCGAGGTTTGACCCATATTTGACCTCTGTTTGTTTTGTTGACTTCCTGTCTGTGTTGTTTGCTTCCTGTGGTCAGATGAGAACGAGTGCCAGAACACTCAGATCTGTGGGGGAGCGTCGTGCCATAACACCCTGGGGAGCTTCCGCTGCCTCTGTCCCACTGGGTTCAACTACAGAGACCAGGGGGGGTGTAGTGACATCAACGAGTGCTCCTCCTCCTCTAATCCATGTAACTACGGCTGTTCCAACACAGACGGAGGGTATCTCTGTGGCTGTCCACCTGGATACTACCGCGCTGGACAGGGGTGAGTGAGTGAGTGTGTGTGTGTGTGTGTGTGTGTGTGTGTGTGTGTGTGATCTACACAGGGCCAATGTCGTTATCAACTTTGATGGATAGACGGGTTGGTTGTTTAGCAACAAAACCGACACGTGCGTAACAATGGGACAAAACAGACAGGTTTGGCTTAGATTGTTGACTACATGTAAACTACATTTTGTCTCCGATGTTTATTGAAATCATAAATAAATTTGCACAATGTCTCTCAAATACATCGTTACAGTTGTTGGTTAGCTAGCAAGCGAATTCTAGCCATTTTAGCATTGTAATGAAAACAGTCAAAACACCTCAAAAAGACATGGTATCAAGAACAAGATGAAACTAGTTGAAACGAGTCACTTATGATTCCCTTCATGGCAGTTTATTGTCATTGTTGGTAGCTATCACAACAACACATAGACCTCTGTCCCATTGAAGTGTGCACATTGTTTTGGTGATGTTGTCAGCTAGCCCATGTATAGGCAAGATGGTGTTTGGGTATGATTTTATGCCCTGTGTGTGTATGACTGAGTCCTTTCTGTGTGTTCCAGGCACTGTGTGTCAGGCGTGGGCTTTGGTAGTGGTGTGAGTCTGGGCCAGGGAGGAGGAGGAGGAGGAGGAGGAGGGGCAGCAGAGGGGGGTGACAACGACCTGTCTCCTGAGGCCTGCTATGAGTGTAAGATCAACGGTTACCCCAAGAAGGGGCGCAAACGCCGCAACACCAACTCAACGCTGGAGCAACCTCTGGACAATGCACAGGTAATGTCTGTCTGTCTTGGTTTGGTGGCCCATAGAATGGTCATGCTATCATGTCTTGCCTGCTCTTCACTGAATCCGTAGTACATATTAACTGTGTGGTCCTGTGTTCTGTCATCAGGATCCAGAGTGTTGAGTGTTGTCAGTGTTTACATAATCCACCTGTACTACATGGTCCTGTGTCCTCAGCATCAGGAGACCGTGAGCCTGGAGAGTGTTACACATCATACATCTGCCTGTATAATACTGTATATCTATACTATATGTAACCTGTCCTGTGTCCTCAGCATCAGGAGACCGTGAGCCTGGAGAGTGTGGACATCATATATCTGCCTGTATAATACTGTATATCTATACTATATGTATCCTGTCCTGTGTCCTCAGCATCAGGAGACAGTGAGCCTGGAGAGTGTATAATACTGTATATCTATACTATATGTAACCTGTCCTGTGTCCTCAGCATCAGGAGACAGTGAGCCTGGAGAGTGTGGACATCATATATCTGCCTGTATAATACTGTATATCTATACTATATGTATCCTGTCCTGTGTCCTCAGCATCAGGAGACAGTGAGCCTGGAGAGTGTATAATACTGTATATCTATACTATATGTAACCTGTCCTGTGTCCTCAGCATCAGGAGACAGTGAGCCTGGAGAGTGTGGACATCATATATCTGCCTGTATAATACTGTATATCTATACTATATGTATCCTGTCCTGTGTCCTCAGCATCAGGAGACAGTGAGCCTGGAGAGTGTGGACATCGAGGACACCCTGCTGTTCAACCTGAACATGTCCGGCCTGTCCAGCCGAGACCACATCCTGGAGTTCACCCCGGCCCTGTCCACGCTCAACAACCACGTGTTCTACTCCATCGACTACGGCAACGAGCTGGGCTACTTCAAGATCAGCCAGAGGGAGGGGCTTAGCTACCTGCACCTGTCCAAGAGGAAGACCCTCCCCCCTGGAGCCTACTTCCTGCAGATCAGTAGCGTGGCCGTGTACAAGAAGAAGGAGCTGGCAGCGCTGGAGGACAGCAACGATAAAGACTACCTCACAGGCCAGCTGGGAGACACACTCACCATGAGGGTGCAGATAGTCCTGCATTAACCTACACTACAGGACTGACTGGGGTGGCTGGGCTGGGCTGGGTGGGGAGTGTCTGCCTGTAAACACTGGTCTAGGAACAGATTAATTTACCCTTGATCCATATCTCAACCATTAGGATGGGGGAGAGAAGATCTGACTCTGGGTCAGTGGTTATGGGCAACTTCTACCTACTCTGAGAGAGAGAGAGAGCTTGGGACAAGCTCAACGCCAAAGAGACTAATGGGTGGGTGGGGGGAGGGGGGATGTTTGATTCCCAAAGATGATTCTACATATCATAGATACAACCTTTAGTGCTACAGTGTAGGCCTAACCCACTGGCTACAGTATGGCTGGCTGTCTGAAGAAAGGCTTAGACAATGACATGGAGGGAAGACATGACAATGACACAACAATAACCACTCTAAACTGCTCTGTGCAGGAAGCTCTGGTTTGAATGTTATTTTTATTTTTTTTATGAAAAAGGTTTATATGAAATAGGTTTTGTATGATGATATGTGGAATCTGCCACTCTTTTGTGGGACATGTAAGGCAAATGCCATATCCACCCGTAGCCCCTACCCCCAAGACCATGAGGGTAGCTAGGGAGTATGGGGTAGGAGGTAGGGGCTAGCGGTGGATTTGTGACTGAGTAGCAGAGTGCAGAAGTCACTGATGCTGAGTGTTCACAGCTTGGCAGAGGTGGAAGTGAAAGGCAGCGTTCCGATTCTCCACCCTTCTCCCTGAAGTGTGCACTTGCTCACTCCCCCTTCATGGTTCACAAAGCATTGGCTGCTAAGGAGAGTTTCCACCAAATTAAGTAAACCAGTCCATTCCTTTCAAATCCCTGAGGGGAGAAGGGTAGGGAATCAAACCATAGCTAAAGTCTTTAGCTAGAAGGACCCCTCTTCCTCATCATAACTATGCTTCTTCATCTTCCCCACTGACTAGACTTCAGCATTACACATATTTACTGGTGCTAGTAACAAAACCACATAGACTTATGAATGCACTGTAATACTCAACAACACACAGTAGCTGTCTGTCTACTGTCCTTTTAATAAGATGTCAGACATCTTCTTTTCAACCAAAACCAAAGTAACAGCCTGTCTGCTCTCTATACCACATGTAAATGAAGTGTGTTTATACTGTAATCAATGCCATGTTTAGAATGTTAATCTATGAAGCCTTTTGTAAACTAGAGAACGCCCCTGAGAGGAGGGGGTGTAATGGTGCTTATAATGACCTACTACTTCCTTTGATAAACTGTATACACACACACATTAAAAACACACACACACCCGCACAAACACACAACACAAATACACACAAACGCCCTCAAACACACTCAAAACACACACCGTTCTGATGATGCCAAACCTGTGCCTTCATGATTATGCACTGAGGTCGACGCGGCCACACTTCGCTAGTACAATCAGTGCTCCGTAGCGAAGTCAATCAGACCAGCCGTAGACACATCCGTCTGTCGCTCTGCCACATCAGTGAGGGTTTAGTTGTAAAGTCACAATAAAAACATATTTTTTTGTTTAAAAGGTTTCGTTGTTGTCCCTGTCTCCCAACTTCACTTCCTCTTTTTGTGGATTATGCTATTTATGGGATGTATTTTAACCACTTTAAGGGCCAATTTCCCAGACACAGATTAAGCCTAATCCTGGACTAAAAAGCACTTTTAATGCACATTCATTGACCATGTTTTCTAGTGTATGCTTAATTACATGTCATTTAGCAGATGCACTTATCCAGAGCGACTTACAGGAGCAATTGCCTTGCTCTAGGATACATACATTAATTTATTTACCTAGTCCACTCAGGGATTTGAACCATTGACCTTTTGTTTACTGGCCCAATGCTCTTAAGCGCTAGGCTACCTGCTGCCCTAAGAGTCTACCTTTCCTTGGTTCCTTGCTTTCATTTCTACTGACAGCTGAAAGGACTGGTGAAATCTCCTCTCCACAATGCTTCCTGCTTCTACCAAGCATCATCTCAGCCAATGAAAGGATGAGGGAAGGAAGCTATTGTAATTCCAGAGGCGGTATAAAACAGACTATTGAATCACAGCCACCATATCCAGTTCAACGCAACCCAACGACTACAGCTAGAAGGCAAGGGTCGCGTTCCCCTTCTCAGACATTGCATGCGTCAACCAATGGTTTCGTGCCACGTCACCGACAGTGCCATCTGACAGATTGCTTTAACATGTGGTTAGCTGATACAATGCCTGGATAGGTATTTTATGTAAGATCTGGCATACATCTGCAAGGTAGTCAACCTGGAACTCTACCTATTTCTCAGTGAAACTTCTCCCTGGTGTGGTTCACATCATTAGCCTTTTGATTCTACAGTTAACAGATCTAACATGTAACGGTACAGTAGAAAATGTTTGTTGCCGACGTGCTGCCCAGAGCCTGCATGAAGGGTTTAGTCCCTAAAGACAGGGAAACTCCCTTGAACTATGAAAATAAATGGGTTAACAGCACCACTTAGTGGTCATTCAGGGTACAGACTTACATAGAATTTTATCCAAGCCGAGTTACAAAAGTGGGCATAGCCTACATTTTCATGTAGGTTTCCCCAATTGGAATTGAACCTGCAACACTGGCATTGCTAGAACCATGCTCTTGCGAACTGAGCCACACAGACAAGAAAATCGGTGATGTTTCATTGCCATTAATGGCCAAATCAGCAGGCATAGACAGTGAAGCAAAGGGATAATAAGTCTTTATTAAACAATGTAATTATTGTACAACCTCATAACATGTAACAGAACAAAACTAATAGGCTGGTTTACAATGTTGATGTATCAGTTGCTGCCTGTGGAGCCAAATCCTCCAGCTCCACGCTCAGTCTCATCCAGAGTCTGAAACAGAGGGAAGACACAGTTAATACTACAACACTGGAGCAAAGGGTATTTTAGTGACTTTATGTGAATGAGCCCAGTTCTTAAGGCTGGTTTCCCAAACACAGATTTAGCCTAGTCCAAGACAAAAAGTATGTTCATTGGAAATTCTCAAAGCGAAGAGGTTAAGTCCAGGACTATGCTCGATCAGTGTTCAGAAAAACAGCCCTAAGGGCTCAAGGCTCATTCTCACAGAAATAAGATGCACTTAAAATCAACATTTCAGTCTCAAGTTTAAATGAAATGAGACTGCTTGACAAGGTTTGTGTGAAATGGATCGTAAAGCTGTGATCAGCAATTCACTACTAGGTCTTAACATGTATTGTAATACTATAAACGGTCATATTAAATCTATAGAAGTGTAAAGTACCTTTAGCTCCTGTAGGTCTGGGTAGCAGATCCTCTCACACACCAGCTGAGCCACACGGTCCCCTTTTTTCACTGGGACACAGAAAGAAACACCACCATCACTCTACAGGTCACCCAGTTTCCCAACACCATCACTACAATGTTTCATTGGAAAACAGATCTCAATGTGAAATGCATTTGGATTGCTATAAAGGAGCAATCAGTAAAACAAGCTTTTATTCCAGTTTCGGATGAGGCATTTAAGTTATTTTTCAAAGAGCAATGGGTATATAATTAATATAAGTTTTTAAAAAATGTACCAGTTGCAGATGGTCCCTTTAATCATGGATACAAAGTGCTTTCAATGCTTGGAGTTTGGAAAGGTGGCATGTGAATGATTATTTTTAAAGCTCACCTTCAAAGGTTTCCTTGCTGAAGTTGAACAGCACCACCCCCACATTACCTCTATAGTCCTCATCCACTACTCCAGCTGGGGGGACAGACACTCCAGTTAGCCTAGCTGTCATGAATGTCAGTTCTATGTTCTAGACTCAGGTTAGAACAGCCAAAGGGTGACTTGGGTTCATGAAATCCCCATCAGAACTATGGTTACCACTTTCATAACCCATCGCTTAGGAAAATGTTTTATATTAATATCTGAAGGTCAAAAAGTAAACTCACCCCCAACATCAATGAAGTGTTTTGCAGCCAGCCCAGACCGTGGTGCTGTGAAAAAAAGAGAAATATATAAAATATGACTAAACTACTTAATTTTTTATGCTGGGGAAAAGTTAAGGGGAGATGAGAAAGAGGGGTTGAACGAGACTAATCGGAGTCTGAAAGCAGTCTCCATTGGCCGTGTTGGATCATCAAATATGTGATGCATTGTGGGTAAATTGTGACTGACTGATCTACCAATAACAATGAGTAGTTATTTATGATGCAAGGTGATTTGTCAGTAGGCAGTCAGTCGCCTGCACTTTCAGTTGTAATGAGGGGGTTTCGATTAATCTTGCCCGGATGCCTGTATTGCACCAGCTGAAAGTTGATTGCATTAGATTTGGAACTGGGCTGCCTCCCAGGCCAGGTGTCCCGCTCTGTCCGACTGCAATGTTTGCTCAAAACAAAAGTGACATAATTAAGCATGTAGTAATTAGTAGGATTCTGTGTTGCCATGCAAAAGTGATCGCTTTCTGCCTTCCTAATGAAAAGTAGTACGAGAATTCAAACATTTATTTTATGTAAAAGAGATGTAGGTTTCTGGTTCAACCCAGGTCAAAGTAAAATAACTCCCTAATTGTCAAGTCAAACAATACCCAGAGAGACCTACCCCAATGTACCCCCAGACCAGGGTGCGATTAAAAATGATATTTAAAGACACTTAAGTTTGCCCTGGTACCCTACTCACCCACTCTGCCATAGCAGCCTGAAGGAACAGCTATCTGGATGTCAGTCTTCACGATAGCCTTGTCCATAGGACCAATACTGTAGTCATAGGCACTGTTAGAAAAAACAACAGGTGCTTACAGTCACTAATTTACAAAGGCAGTGACCTACATCTAACTCACCTCCTATCCAATCGTTAGTGCTAGCCTGCTCCTCCTACTAACGTTAACCAACTTTTCTCCTGTTAAAGTTGGTAATATAAACATGAAGCAAGACTAGGCTACCTAGTTAGGTAGCTTGATGTGAAGACAACAGTATGCATGGTCGTTTGCTAACTAGAGTTTTACTTTTCATTGACAGCAGAAATAAACAGCCACATGCAGGACACACTCACTGCAACGTTTTGAATTCAAGTATCTTGCTTATGTGAATAGCAAGCTAGCTAAGTAAATACAGTATAGCGTTCAAATCATTTCCAGTGACCCTGTCCCGGACTCTGACCCACCTGAACAGGTCGTAGCCTGCAGCTTTAGCAGAGCCCCGGGTAGGAGCAGTGGCATTTTCAGACAACTTGGAGAACTTCAGTACCGATATCACATTCTCTGCCACAGCATGTGGCCTTGTCCTCTTCAGTGGAGAAACTTCTGCGGCGTCTATCACTTCTGAGCAAGGCATGTTTACAAAGTTTGTGGTAAGAAAGTTCCAAACTTCCAAAATAATAAGATGGCTATGAAGCTATGGTTAGTTTACTAAAGTTAGCTAAATAGTTAACTAGTTAAAATATGGCGAGCTGTTGCTACTTCTCTGACAGGAATCTTATTAGGAAGCACACATTCCCGCCAATTTCAATTGAATCTGCCTCGCCGTCGTTGAAAAAAAGGAACAAACTCGCGAGAGTTCTGACAACTTGACCAGCTGTGAGCTGAATGACTGAAACTTTAGCTTGCTAATCCTTCTTTGAATGATACATCTTGAATTCGGTAAAACACTCGACTAAAAATCTGACAACAGTACAATTACCGGTACCTACACATTTATTGATTACACATGTTAATACTAAAGTTGATAATACAACAACCAGTTAGCATAGCAAAGTAGCTAGCTAGCAAACATGAGCTATTACTGAAAAGCAATGTAGCTAGCCAACTAGCTACCTGCATTCTCGCAACCTTTTCTCCTGGCCAGAGTGGGAGAATGCAGATAAAATGTTCTGTGTGAGAGTACTGAAGACTGGGCAGCGATAATCGAAGAACAACACCGCCAGTAGAGCCTCTGCTTTGCAACGAAGTGCTCCATCTTGTTAAAGATTACAGTCCTCCCCGGCTGCGGCATCAGCTACAGTGCCTTCAGAAAGTATTCATACCCCTTGACTTATTCCGCATGTTGTTGTGTTACAGCCCGAATTAGAAATTGATGAAATATTTGTTTCCCTCTCACCTATACACAATATCCCATAACTACAAAGTGAAAATATGTCTTTATACATTTTTGCTAATGTATTGAGAATTAAATTAAATACAGAAATAGGGTGAGTATTGGTTATGTGGGACATTTAAGCTTTGTAATGGATATCTTTAAATGTGTATAATAACATAACCAACAATCAATGCCTGTGTGTTAGTCATTTTAATTCTGAACTGGAATAAACTGATTGATCACATCACACAGATGTATAACAGAACACACAGGCTCAGTTTGATAGTGCACCCTTAAGTAACAGTACAGATGAAAAATGATCAGGCCTACTGTACATCTTACTGTACAAAGTATTGTTGAAAAAAGGTCTAGGTTGGAACTGTTGCTGTTAACATACAATAAATATATTTTATTCTAAACTGGATTAAACAGTCCTAATGAGAGGTGTGTGGCTGGTTGAAGTTTTCAACAAGCAGGTCTATTCTGGGCTAAATTTTTGACAGTGCAACCCTGAGGTCATGCCCAGCATTGAGTCTGTTTCTGTACTTGTTTTTTTGTTTTGTAAGTATGCCAGGGTTGAGAACCCTGACTCGCATAGGTATGTGGTACCAAACTAGCTAAGAACATATACTGCTTTCTCTGTCTAGACAGGAGACTGCTTCCTGCAGTAGATGAGCAACCCAGAACTGTGAGTGTTTGCCTCAAAAAGCATCTTGCTTCAATTAGTTTATTCCAGAATAAAATTGATTAGTATTTTACCAGCAACAGTTCCAACCTAAACTTGTTTAACAATATTTCTAGAGTAATATGTGCAGTATAGTAGGCCTGATAATGTTTAATCTTCACCTGTACTGTTACTTAGGGTTGCACTATCAGTAGCTAGCTAGTTTGCTTGCTTTGGCTAATGTTAGCTAGCTATTAGCTGAGTACAAGGGGATTGTTTGAAAGAGAAACTCACATCTACTATGAGAGATTGTACTCCCTTATTTCTGCTTATCATCACCTGTTATAAATGACAACAATGCCGTGCTAGCTGACTTACTTTTCCACTGTCGAAGCACTGTTTCCTGACGCATTCTGCCCTGTTCTGGGTTTACCGTCATGCTGTGGATGTTTGGTCAAGACCTGTCGTGTTAATTTGTTCGTTTTGAGATACTCATTACTAAGCACTTCCCCGCACAAAACACATTTTGGGCGCTCATCGTTATTTATCAAAGTTTGTATTAAACCAAGCTAGAGAAACGCGTCGCTGTATTTGCGTTTCATGACGATTGAGTTCGTCAGAATTTGTGCCTAGTTTGAGTCCATTTGATGATGGCGAGTGGGACTGACATGTTGTCAGGTTAGGAAGGCTAAGAGTTTCAAAACACTTTTTTCAAGTGTCAAATGTCATTTTTTTGTACACATGATTTTTTCACATGTCCAGTGTATGTTTACAGGTGATTTGAACGCCTGTTAAGGGTATTTTTACACGCGTGCATTACACCTGTTAAGGGTATTTTTACACGCGTTCATTACACCTGTCCAGAGGGAATTTACAGGTGATTAGAACGTTTGAATATTGTAATTTCAGACGCATGAAATTGTGCCACGGCTTTGGAACGAACGTTGCCAGGCAAAGAGAATGTTCTGCGGAAATGGAGTCCCTAGGGAAAGCAAGAACAAGATGGGTGTCAGGAGTGGGGCAGCAGTATTATCATAAGGAGACGGGGGTAAGCTTGAGTAGGATAAAAATGGTGGGGAAAAAAAGGGAGATGGTTTGTTAAAGAAGAATGGTAGAAAGTGTAAGCAGATGGAGCTGGAGAAATGGAAGTGAATGAGGGTGAAGTTATCGAGAGACCGAGGTATGCTCCCAGGATCAGGAAAAACAAGTCTGTGACACAGTGTCGCCAACTCCTCAGTAAGGAAAGTAGCTATTGGCTGTCCTAAAAGTCGCTAAATGACGTCATCGCCTTATTTGCATGTAATTGTGATGGATGCTGTAGCAGAGAGGAATAATGTCTTGCGAGAGACACAAAGTGAGTAAAAAAAAATATATATGTTCAGAACTACAAATTTCAACTTTCTTCTGTCGATTGTTGTTTTTTAAATGTCACAATTCCAATCCTCCTTTATCCAGGCTTGGGACCGGCAAAAGTGACCCAAAAGAGACACTGTCAGAGTTACTTAGTATTTAATTTTTAATTTTGTTCTTTAGTTTAGTTTTCTTAATTTGGTTTGGTTTTTAACCTTATGGTCCACTTAGGAGCCTACAATAAGTCACAGTAAAACATGAACATTTTTAACCATACCGTTTAAAAAAAAAAATTGTATACACTCTACATTAACAATCTAAATGGACCAAAAAGAGACAATAGAAAAAACTGTCAATGGCAATGTGAGACAATTATGGTAATTAGTCTGGCCCTAATTCAGGTCATTTAAAAATATATATTTTTATGTAAGCCAGGGCGGGATCAGTCAGCGGCGGCTTCCCGCATGCGCGAATCATTTGCAGTCTGGACGCGGAGGGGTGAACATCTTCTGCTCTGACTGCAGCTGGGAGGGACTGCTGCGTGAGGACTGGGCCGCCTGTAAGTGCTTTGGCACGGGGGTAGGGCCCACGGCAGCACCCGCTGCTTATTGAGAAGAGTAAGAACGATATGTGCTTTCACGTCAGTCTCCAAAAGTCTCCAATAACACCAGAAAAAGTCGCTAGATTTGCTGCTAGTCGCTTTTTTGAAAATGTGTCAGTAGAGGGGTCTAAATACTCGCTAAATATAGCGACAAAGTTGCTAAGTTGGCAACACTGCTGTGACAGTAGGAGTGAAGTTTGTTGAAAAAGTGGAATCTTGCCCTTTGGCTGATCCATTTGTGGTTTCACGGTATGTGAAAAAAAGAGTTTGGTCATGTGAAATTGGTGAGGGTAACCAGAAGTGGTCTAGTGATAAGTTTGTTTCTGTTGGGTAGAGGGAGAATGCGCTCGGAGTAAAACGAATGGTGGCAAGAAAAGTTCATTGTTTCGTTCTCAAGAAAAGGGCACCAAGTGATAACTGGCGTAGCAGTAAATATAAAAGTTGACCAGCTGAAGGATAAGATTTCCGGTGTATCTGATGCTAGTCGTTTGATGCGGCAAGAGTGGGGAAACAGGGGAGATATTGTCTGATCTTTTGAGTTTTGATGTAGAGTCTTTGCCCGACAAAGTGAAGTTAGGATATGTTATCCTGTATGTTACAGGTGTCAAGCTTATGGGCATGTGGCAGCAGTGTGTAGGAGGGAGGGTCCAAGGTGTGAGAAATGTTCAGAAGGGCATGAGACAAAGGAATGTGTAGTATTGGGGAATGTGTTAATTGTAGGGGTACCCATGGAGCTGGGGATCAGAAATGGCCCGTGCGAAAGAGGCAGGTTGAGGTTTCCAGGGTTAGAGTAGTGCAGAAGTTGTCATATGCTGAGGCAGTGAAGAAAGTAGAGGAAGATGTGTTAAGGGGTAGGAGTGGTGAGAGTAGTGGAGACATACCAGTACAGAGTAAGATTGGATTTTTAACATTTATAGAAATGGTTACCAATTGTACTGCAGGGATTGACCGGAAGTCTCGGAAAATTGAGTTTGTGTTATCAGCGGCAGAGAGGTATTTGGGTGTGCGACATTTGACATCAAAGTAGTTACAGGATGTGTTAAGTGGCGATGTCCCATCCTTTCAGGATGATGGCATGAGGTAGGAATAAATACATTTAATTAGTGGAGTAGGGTAGTGTTAATTTTATTTTATATAATTTTTAAATTAGTGAGTAGTGTTAGATGGTAGGGTATTTATTTAGTATATATATTTTTTTCAAGCAAAGTAGTAATGCAACAAATTGGATGCAAACCGCCGTTTAAACCTCAGAAGAAGAAATTGTGCCTTGTACTAACAGGTACATTTCATGTGTTGAATGTACCACATTGTAGCCCCTCCCACCTCAATTTCCGTGAGTTTGACTTCCGGCCTGTTGCGATTTTATTTGTATTTTACCAGGTAAGTCAGTTAAGAACACATTCTTATTTTCAATGATGGTTAGGAACAGTATGTTAACTGCCTTGCTCAGGGGCAGAACAATATATTTTTACCTTGTCAGCACCTTTCGGTTACTAGTCCAACGCTCTAACCACTAGACTACCTGCTGCTCCCAAAGCGATGAATCGCTTTCCCAGGGAGGGAGATGTTTCTAGATATGGATCAAATTGTTAAAATTAGTTATTTACAGAATGTAAACGCTACAGCAAGGCGTTGGTGAGATACATTTAGGGATAAATTAAAACTACTTTTTCCACATAGCATTACAACTACAAAGCTGACGCTGGCTAGCTAGCTTATTTTCATTGAAATAGCTAGTTAGCTAGCTAGCAATAGTATTTTGTCTAGCCTGTAACTAATGGTTGTTACGTTGTGGAACAGAGCAATAGTTCTTTGTACTTGTCATTTGGTTGAGACTAACATTAGTTTAGAAAATAATTGTTTACTTTGTGTATATTTGTTGTGTAATTGGTTGGCTTTGTTAGTTAGCAAGCTGAGATGTATTTGCTCAAGGTAGCTAATGTTTTAGGAGAACAGGCTAGCTCCCTGCAGAATCTACACAATAGAGAATGGGGAATAAGATCTGGCTGTTGCAGTGCCCAGACGAGGTGAGCGCAAACTGCTACATAGATAAAAAGGTAAGATCTCTATATTGAGTTGTAACTCCCTCCAGTAACCACGAGCACAACCGTTCCTTGATTTTAACTGGCGGCTTTATTCTGTAGTTTAGTCAGAATTATCACCTTCCGTGAGAACTATAAAGTAAATGAAAATACAGTTTAAGCACACTCTTAAACCTTCTTGTCTTATGATTGACGTATTAGCTTGGTATAACTCTAAAGTAATTACATACATAAACAGTGACTTATTAGCTTGGTATAACTCTGAAGTAATTACATACATAAACAGTTTAGCCGGAGCTATAACAGTATCAGATTGAGCACACAAATAAAGGAAAAAATACCTAATCTGCTGCTTATTACAGAAGGGAGGAAATCAAACTTCACACTTATATTCCTGCCATGAATTCACGCTTCATCCTAACATACACATATTAACCTTTACGAACTACACCCAGTAACATGAAAACTTAGCTAACATCGCGCGGGAAAGCCTTCACCCCCAAAGATGTGTTGCTACAATAATGATCCCCGTTACAACAGTTATTAGCCACGTAGTTCCACCTGTCTTATCATTTCCCCCGTATAGCGAACACGTAAACAATTCAAACAAAAAACAACGACATAGACTTACAGATTAACTGTCAGTTACACTCCCACCAATCACCTGTGATTTCTGTGAAAGGGGTCTGCAGGGTTTTTGATCGGCTTCCAGGAGGGTGACTGTCTTATGGATGGGCCTCTCCAGATAGGTGGGTTTGGTGATGCGTTTACCTCTCTCATCCAGGAATGGACTCAATTTATGGAACTTGCTTGCTTTATCTTTGGTCTTGATGTCTTTCTGGTGCCTAAGGTTGTGTATCTCATGGGAGAAGGCTGCTTCTTGAACCATCCTTATAATGGTGAGCTCTGCCTCTCTCCTTTCTTCTATGCTTGTAGCTTCACTGGACCTCAATTTAAAGCCTATGGCTTCCTTGACACGTCGTTTGAGCCTGGCAATAGCTTTTACCACTCTTGCCCAGTCAGAACTTGTGAAGGTGATCTAGTAACGATCTTTCTTCCTTTGCCTGGGTATCATGGATCAGGGATTTCTGCAGCTCTGGGTCATTGTCTGAGAACTCTCCCCCCTTGACTTGTCCTTTGGGAAGTTCTTCTTGCCAAAGAAAGTCTGGACCTGTGAACCAGTAGGAAGCCATGAGCTGTTCTGATGTGAGACCTCTGGAAGCATGATCCGCAGGATTCTCTTCAGAGGTCACATATCTCCATTGTTCGGGATCTGTGCTTTGCTTAATGCGGTGGATACGGTTAGCTGCAAAGACATGGAATCTTCTGGCTTCATTGTTGATGTAGCCAAGAACTACCTTCGAGTCTGTCCAGAAGTATTCCTGTAGACCTTGTATCTCTAGCTTCCTTTTGAGCATGTCACTTGTTCGAACAGCTACCACCACTGCTGAAAGTTCCAGTCGTGGTATGGTCGTAATCTTGGAAGGGGCGACTCTCGACTTTCCCATAACTAGGGAGCAATGAACTTCTCCTGCTGTGCTGATTGTTCTGAGATATGAGCACTCTCCATAACCTGAGGTACTAGCGTCGGATAAGTGATGGAGCTCATAACTCTGCACTTCCTTGAAACTTGATGGCAAGTAGCCTCGTTGGATCCTTACTTCCGACAAGTTTTGTAGACCTTGGAGCCAGAATTCCCACTGGAAACGTAGGTAATCTGGAATGGGGTCATCCCAGTCGATCTTGTCACGACACATCTGCTTCAAGATCTGCTTCCCTGCCAGGACAAAGGGTGCCACAAACCCAAGCGGATCATATACAGAGGCTACTGTAGACAACACTCCTCTTCTTGTGAGTGGGCGTTCCTTGACAACTACCCTAAACTGGAACTCGTCTGATGCGACACACCACAGTACACCAAGCGCCCTCTCCATGTGTGGTTCACCCAGAGCCATATCCAGGTCTTTGGCACCCTCAGCACATTCTTCCTTGGGAATTGTGGCTATAACTTCCTTGCTGTTAGAGATAAACTTGTGCAACCGAAGTTTGCCGATGCTGCAAAGCTCTCTTGCTTCTTTCACCAGCCGGGCCGCTTCAGCTTCAGACGATACGCTCGTCAACCCATCATCAACATAAAAGTTCCTTTCTATGAACTGGATAGACTTCTCGCTGAAGCTTCCTCGTCCTTCGGCAGCGAGATGTTTGAGACCATAGTTGGCGCAACCAGGAGATGAAGCTGCGCCGAACAAGTGGACCTTCATACGATACACTGAGGGTTGAGACTCTAGATCTCCGTTCTCCCACCAAAGGAACCACAGATAATCTTGGTCTTCTGCTTTCACATGAAACTGGTGGAACATGCGCTCTACATCACACATGATCGCAACTGGACCCTTACGAAAACGACAAAGGACACCCAGCCATGTGTTTGTCAACTCTGGACCGGTGAGGAGATGGTCATTCAAGGACGTCTCTCGAAACTTAGCTGAGCAGTCAAAGACGACTCGTATCTTCCCAGGCTTTTGTGGGTGATAAACCCCATGATGTGGGATGTACCATGCTGGATGTTTGTCAATTCCTTCCTTGGAGACCTTCTCAGCATCTCCACAAGCTATGGTCTCTTCCATAAATGCTGTGTAGTCCTTGTAGTACTGCTTGTCTCTCCTTAGCCTCCTTTCCAGGCACTTGAGGCGGTGAACTGCACATGTTTTATTGTTCGGCAGGTTGGGTCTTTCTTCCTTAAACGGCAGCGGCATCTCGTAATGTCCATTGTCCTTGCGTTTGATGCCCGCTTTCATTTTTGTCAGGAACCGGATATCCTCTTGAGATATGAGGTCCTCTTCTGTAGCTCTCTCATTGAAGTCGGATTCAAGCGTCTTGATAACGTCCAGTGCTGTGATTACCTCTCTTACGCGTGTTCTACAAACATAGTGTACTTGATTTGTGAGGTTGGAAGAAGATTGAAGACTTGGCATCACCTGCCTAACGATCATCTGATGACTCACTCCAATAGCGTCGCCATAGTCGATACATGGGTTTCCATAGCCGACTATGCTCCAGCCAAGGTCTGTTCTCTGAGCAATTGGCTGATTTCCCTTACCAGACACAATTTCTCTTGGAAGAAGAGCCTGGGAGCAATTGTAGCCAATTAAGAGACCGACATCACAGCTCTGTTGAGGAGCAATCTCGTCTGCAATGTGTTCAAGATGAGACCATGCTCTTGCCGTCTCTGGAGTAGGAATATGATCTCTGTTTGCAGGAATAAACTCTCTCGAGTAGGTCGTTGGCAGAGGGATTTTCTTCTCCAAGTAAAACCCTCTAACCTGCAAACCAGACAGCTTCTGGCTGGGCACAATGGTATTCCTTGAAGCCATTGTAGAGAGTTTCAGATGTACTGGCTCCTTCCTTGTATTCAGAGCTTTTGTTGTCTCTTCAAGGATAAAGGTGGTGTCGCCCTGGGTGTCAAGAAGTGCATACACGAGAACTTCACGATCGGGCTCGCTTGTGGTTGACACCCATACTGGAATGATTGTGGAGGTGTGAGTGTTGTTAATGTCCCTTACGACTCTGTTAGATATGGCCTCACTTGACGCACTTGTCCCCTTATCTTGTGGGGGCTCTGTCTTCCTATCCCTTGACCTTTCTTTAGTACGATCTTCGTGCAGGCAGGATGGATGCCTCCTCTGACACGTGTCACAGGTGTTCCTGTTATCACAATCTTTTGAACAATGCCCAGGCCTTAAACAGCCGAAGCACAATTTATTCTCTTGAACAAACTTTTTGTCGCTCTGCGGTGGGCTTATCCATGAACTTCCAACATTTGTGGAGACTATGACCTGACTTCTCACAGAAGACACAACTAGTGACAGTATCTTTCTCATCAGAGTTAGTTGACAATACCCTTGCTCCAGGGCTTTGAATCCTTGGTGTCTTAGGTTTTCCATCTTCGCTTGGTTTCAAAGCGTGAAGGGATGTTACAGGATTGCAAGCGATCTTGGCTTCTCTAGTGAGAAACTTCACAAACTGACTGAAGCTGGGAAAGGTCTCAGTTTCTTCTAAGATGTCTATGACCTTTCTATTCCATCTTGAAGTTAGCCAATCTGGAAGTTTAGCGAGGATCTTTTGGTTTTCATTACAGTCACTAAGCACCTCCAGGCCCTTACTCTGAGACATAGCAGCCTCACAGCTGCGAAGAAAATCTACAAGGTCTCTAAGTTCAAGACTGTCCTTGGATCCTATCTTAGGCCATGCATTGAGCTTATCTCTGAAGGACTTGGCGATGAGGAATTTGTTTCCGTACCTTTCGTCAAGAATGGTCCACGCAGCATGGTAGGCTGACTCTGTTCCTAACATAAAGTAACTTTCGATGGCTTTCTTGGCAGGCCCACCGACATATTTTCTTAAGTAATATATCTTCTCAGTTGCTGGTATGTTCTTCCTGTCTATCAGAGTCTGAAAAGAGACCTTCCAGTCAGTGAATGAGAGTGGTTCTCCATTGAATGTTACTGGTTCTGGTATGGGGAGGCGGCTTTCACTGATTGATTCCGCTAGTAACCTGAACATGGTCTTGGTGCTATCTTCATGTTGTGTGCTTGTCACAACATGTTGTGGTGAGAGACTGTGAGATGAGCCACTTCTGTGCATGACTTCTTTCACAGATTTGCAGTTAGAGGACGAGAAAAGAGAACTACTCTCTGAGTTTTCATCTTGCTCATACACTTGCATCCTCGCCTTGGCAGTATTTAGTTTCTTGAGCACTTCTAGGCGCTCTAACTCTCTACGCTCCTTCGTCTGGCAGCATTTTCTACCTCTAACTTGACTCGCAGCCTAGCTTCTTCTAAGCTGCGTTTCACAGCCTCAGCTTCTTGCTCCGCTGTCCTCTTCTTATCTTCATCTTCGAGTCTCTGAAGCTCTTCTAGTTGGCGTTCTTGCTCAACCATTACTTCTAAAGCTGCTTGGTTAGCAGCAACTTCCGCCGCAGCCTCTTGTCTCTTGACAGATGACACGCTTGAGTGTCTGGAGTTGACCTTTGAGTTGCTTTGAGACTGGGAGGAAATGCTTGAGGGCTGATAGTTGAGACTTGACTTATGTGAGAGTTCAGACATGCACAAGGAATTGCTGTCCTTCCAGTGCAGCTCTATCTGGTTACTTTGACCTTCTTCCCTGGCCTTTAGATGACACCTTACAGTCTTGATAATAGACATTGTAACTGCTTCACACGTATCAACTCTGCGGCGTATATCGTTGTCGGGAATGTCAATTTGACGCAAATTTACTTAAACAAGGTTTAGCTCTGTAGAGGTATGGCTGATCTTGTTTAAGAGGTCTTCTAGTAGGTCTTCAGAGCAACAGCCTGTCAGTGACAGTTTTGCTTTCTTTACCAGAGCCTTCCACTTCTCATAGCTCACTCTGAAACGATGTTCGAGCTGTCTCCACCTTTCGTCGCGCAGTTCTCTGCCCTTTTCAGTTAACCTGCGGACCCTCTCACCTTTTCGTGGCTCTTGTTGTGATGTCTCATTAGCAGCTTCTGTATCATCATTCGCTGGCAGCCGTGACTCAACACCAGTCTGGGTCTCTTCCTGCTGCTCTGTTTGTTCTGATGAAGGCTTGAAGTTTGCGAGGTGTTGCTGCAGCTGCTCAACTTGACCCACCCCATCTCTATCTCCTTTAGTGAAACTACCCTTTTCTGACATTCTAAATCAAATCAAATCAATTCTAGGTAAGGTTTGGATAAGTGAGTAGGTAATTTAAACCTTAGTACGTGGTATAAACATGTATAATGCTTGTAACAAAGTCTTGAACAAACACCTTACCAAACAATTACACTATTAACTTACAGGTGAAAATATAATGAATAGGTGTACGCTGACCCTTAATGTTTTGTCGCAATATATATATTGTTTTAGTAAGTATCAAATAATATTTTTCCAGTAATACACATAACAGCGATACATTAAGATAGAAAGAGCAAATGCATAATACCAGCGTCTTGATGAAATACACAACTATCTCCAGTCCTCACGAATTGTAATCTTAAAGTCTCTTATTAGCAGTTCACAAGGCTAGGGCCACCTTCAAACACCTTGACTTGTACATACGTGTCTGACTTTCCTGTTAGCCTTGACCTTATGTTGCCTCACAATGCTTCCTTATGTGGAGATTTTCTTCTTAGGTTGTAGGTAGGTGAAAAACTCTTATCTGGCAGATGACAGGGCATACCAGGATTTGGGTATCTTGTAGACGTTTACA
Organism: Salmo trutta; assembly: GCF_901001165.1. Lineage (NCBI taxonomy): Eukaryota > Metazoa > Chordata > Actinopteri > Salmoniformes > Salmonidae > Salmo > Salmo trutta. The sequence goes on from NC_042985.1 coordinate 12,980,002, forward strand.
GCTGGATGAGATTCTTCTTTCTCTCTTGCTCGTGAAGAGCATTGAGTTCTCACTTACATGAGTAGCTATATTTCAAGGTTGAACCAATGCAATAGGTATTTTATTGGCTTGCTAAATGAGCTGCTTTTCCTGAAAATGTCTATCTGATAAAGTTTTTAGTTCCTAGTTATTGTTCTTCTCATGCAATGTTACAGCCACAACATCCTAATCAAGTACTGAAGCATCTGCAGACCAGCGAGGAGGAGGAAAGCCTATAGAACAAGAATTACTAGCTAGTTATATCAGATAGACATTTTATTGGCTTGCTAAATGAGATGCTTTTCCTGAAAATGTCTCTGATAAAGTTACACTCTTAAAAAAAAAAGGTGCTATCCAGAACTTAAAAAGTTATTCAACTGACCCCATAGGAGAACTTTTTGAAGAACCCTTGTTGGTTCCAGGTGGAACCCTGTCCACGGAGGGTTCTACATGGAGCCCAAAATGGGTCTACCTGGAACCAAAAAGGGTTATACTATGGGGACAGCTGAAGAACCCTTTTGGAACCCTTTTTTCTAAGAGTATCTAGTTGTTCTAATGCAATGTCCATGTTACAGCCACAACATGATGATCATGTAGTCAAGCACATGAAGACTAGCGAGGAGAAGAAAAGCCTGCTTTGGATGAGCAAGGAAGAACAATAACAACTAGCTATATCAGAGAAACATGTTCAGGAAAAGCAGGGAGAGAGCAAGCTAGTAGTAGTAACATTATTATTTGAAACCTCACATGCGCATGTATCTGTGTTTATATTTAAGCAATAAGGCACCTCAGGGGTCTGTGGTGTATGGACAATATACCATGGATAAGGGCTGTTCTTATGCTCAACGCGGAGTGCCTGGATACAGCCCTTAGCCGTGGTATATTGGCCATATACCACAAACCCCCAAGGTGCCTTATTACTATTAAACTGGTTACCAACGTAATTACAACAGTAAATAAGTAATATTGACTCATACCCGTAGTATACGGTCTGATATACCATGTCTTGCTATCTGTCTCATGTTGTACCGATCATCATACCGATGGTCCCGTGTGGCTCAGTTGGTAGAGCATGGTGTTTGCAACGCCAGGGTTGTGGGTTCGATTCCCACGGGGGACCAGTACGGGGGGGAAAAAATGTATGAAATGTATGCACGCTCTGGATACGCTCTGGATAAGAGTGTCTGCTAAATGACTAAAATGTAAAAATGTAATCAACATGAACAAGACTGAATTCTGTTGAATTGGCAACTGGACTAAATTCTTGTTAGGAAGATGTTGCTGTTTAGAATGACATGTTTTTGACTGTTGATGTTCACAGGAATCTCTAAATGCTATGTTGAATGAGCGCCGCGGATAAAGGACAGGGAGGAAAACGGACAACTTCTTTCTACCACACCTTCACCAAGTCATACAATGTTTGCTTCATGAACAATTGTTACATCAGAAATAAATACAGAACTATTTTAGTTTATTCTGTTTCTGTTTTTTATGCTGGATGTGAGTAATTTAGCAGGTCTATAGTATAATGTATTGTTTTTAAACTTTTATTAAATATCTATTCTGTCAAAACTCACTTATTTTATGTTTGCTAAAATAATGTGTTTTCTACTGTTACTTTTTACATACTGATACAGTCTCAATTGTTTTGAGCTAGACTATGAGTTGGAAATGTGTACTGTAAATGTCTACTACCCTGTTTAAAGATTTTATGATTGAAATTAGCACTGTTTTTTTATAGTTTGTTTCTACTGTCTGGTGAGGAAGTGGGCAATATGGATACATTGGAGGAGGAAGGGAGAATTAATGACAAATCAGAACTTGGACAATGTCAGGGAATCAATAGGTAAATGTACAGCCTATCAATGACAAAATGAACGGGTTCAGAGGTAGCTGTCATGTCTGGCATCATTAAAGTGAAAATGTATTTTATCAAATCAATTCTCTGTAATTATTATTACGTGATTAAACTAATCATGTAAATGTAATTAACTAGGAAGTTGGGGCACCAAGGAAAATCTTCAGATTACAAAGTTCTAATTTTCCTAATTTAACTCTTCTCCATTTTAATATCTGATCAATTAGTCTTGTAATGAATTATTCTTTACCTCAAGTTAGTCTCATTCCAAACGTCGTAAATTGTTGGTTATCTGCACGAACCCAGCCTTTACTATGAATCATCCATACATCAATTGTCTTAATTATTTATTTTCTAACTAACTAAATAATCACAGAAATACACAAACAAACAAGTAGATATGGTTACAAGAAAATGATAGGGGGGTTCCCTTGTGGGCTAAGCCGATATGACGGCTTGGTGGACAAAGGGAAGTGGGTGTGGACTGAGAAGGGCGGGAAAGACAAAAGAGACACTACACAGTTGATAATTATAATAATTTAAATGCTAATCCTTTGCACATGAACGCTCACTCATTCGGGAATAATTGCAATCAATATATACTGCTCAAAAAAATAAAGGGAACACGTAAACAACACAATGTAACTCCAAGTCAATCACACTTCTGTGAAATCAAACTGTCCACTTAGGAAGCAACTGATTGACAATACATTTCACATGCTGTTGTGCAAATGGAATAGACAACAGGTGGAAATTATAGGCAATAAGCAAGACACCCCCAATAAAGGAGTGGTTCTGCAGGTGGTGACCATAGACCACTTCTCAGTTCCTATGCTTCCTGGCTGATGTTTTGGTCACTTTTAAATGCTGGCGGTGCTTTCACTCTAGTGGTAGCATGAGACGTAGTCTACAACCCACACAAGTGGCTCAGGTAGTGCAGCTCATCCAGGATGGCACATCAATGCGAGCTGTGAAAAGAAGGTTTGCTGTGTCTCAGCGTAGTGTCCAGAGTATGGAGGAGCTACCAGGAGACAGGCCAGTACATCAGGAGACGTGGAGGAGGCCGTAGGAGGGCAACAACCCAGCAGCAGGACCGCTACCTCCGCCTTTGTGCAAGGAGAAGCAGGAGGAGCACTGCCAGAGCACTGCCAAATGACCTCCAGCAGGCCACAAATGTGCATGTGTCTGCTCAAACGGTCAGAAACAGACTCCATGAGGGCCCGACGTCCACAGGTGGGGGTTGTGCTTTCAGCCCAACACCGTGCAGGACGTTTGGCATTTGCCAGAGAACACCAAGATTGGCAAATTCGCCACTGGCGCCCTGTGCTCTTCACAGATGAAAGCAGGTTCACACTGAGCACATGTGACAGACGTGACAGAGTCTGGAGACGCCGTAGAGAACGTTCTGCTGCCTGCAACATCCTCCAGCATGACCGGTTTGGCGGTGGGTCAGTCATGGTGTGGGGTGGCATTTCTTTGGGGGGCCACACAGCCCTCCATGTGCTCGCTCCATCCACCAACGCCACGTTGCACCACAGACTGTCCAGGAGTTGGTGGATGCTTTAGTCCAGGTCTGGGAGGAGATCCCTCAGGAGACCATCCGCCACCTCATCAGGAGCATGCCCAGGCGTTGTAGGGAGGTCATACAGGCACGTGGAGGCCACACACACTACTGAGCCTCATTTTGACTTGTTTTAAGGACATTACATCAAAGTTGGATCAGCCTGTAGTGTGGTTTTCCACTTTAATTTTGAGTGTGACTCCAAATCCAGACCTCCATGGGTTGATAAATTGGATTTCCATTGATTATTTTTGTGTGATTTTGTTGTCAGCACATTCAACTATGTAAAGAAAAAAGTATTTAATAAGATTATTTATTTCATTCAGATCTAGGATGTGTTGTTTAAGTGTTCCCTTTATTTTTTTGAGCAGTGTATATTTACACCCAGTGTGTCGTCGTGATCTCTGTTGGAATCGTCAGTCCTTCTGTTGGAAAGTTCATCCGAGCATCTCTCTGCTTCCCTGAAGTCTTTTGTGGTTAGAATTGGTACTTCAGAGTACCATTCAGAAATGTTCTTATAGAATAGATTTTTCGGCGGTTGTCGGTCTTCGCATCTCAGGTTGACATCATTTCTAGCTGCAGACTAGTAATTGGTATCAAAGATTTGCTCTTATTCTGTCGGGATCGATAATCTCAGAGTTTAAACATTTCCCGCCGTGTAGCTAATGCTCCACGTGGTATGGTTAGGAATTCAACAACCATTACAACCTTAGCTTAGACTGAGGTTTTTGGGGTCTCTACTCAAACCTTTGCCCCCTCAACTGACCGAGGTATGCGTGGTCTGAAGAGGATTTCCTCAGGAGAGGGTTTTATTCGTAACAGTAGAAAAGGGCTGTTCCATGATGCCAGATCATGTCTGTGCTCATGGGGGCGGGCCAATGACTTAGTTAAACTTTAAAGGGAATACAATTCTCTTTCATTACATCATTTCACAAATAGTTTCATCTTTACTCATTCATTTTATACAATAATTAGACGCAAACCTCTAACGGAGCCACCTGTATAAACAGAGTTATGGTAATGTGGCTGTATTGTCTTTCATGATTTCACAAACATGAAACAAAACGGACCAGGTCAAAGCTGGTTTCTCCACCGACCGTTTACACATTCTCCAAAACATGGATATTGTTCAGTTCTCAAGTTCTGTGATGTAGAAGAAGTTCCTTTGTTCTACTGTGAAACTCTCTCTCTCTATACTGCATGGCCAGGAGGAGAGCGTCTCCTCCAGGAATTTACGACCTGAGATAACAGAACCTGGGTGTAGGAGAGGGGGATGCCACGATCTATACCCAGAAAGGGCCACGTCGTGACATAGCCTTAACATGCAAATATCTAATGTTATCTTATGTACTGGACAGAGGCTAGCCAGCTATTCTCAAAACATTGTATTACCAACTTGAGCAGTGACATATCAGTTTGCAGCACATTTTCACATGGACATATAAACACTGAAGAAAAATATAAATGCATCATGTAAAGTGTTGCTTTTATGAGCTGAAATAAAGATGCCAGACAGTTTCCATACGCACAAAAAGCTTATTTCTCTCAAATGTTGCACCCTGGTCCTTCCTCCACTGCCTCCTTAACAGTTTATAAATTCCTTTTTAGAAAACATTTTAATCCGGTCTTTGTGTTTTGGAAAGTATAGTGACTATTATTGCTTTAATTTATTTATCAAACAAATGGAGTTTTGGAAAAGTAGGTACTTTTCGCAAAACAATCCCATCTGGTGGATGGAAAGTGTTGTATATATTTTTTTCACATGGACTTAGAGCTTGATACCTCAGACGATGAAAAATGATGGATAGCTAATTCAAATAAATACCTTTATGAATTATGAAGCCTTTATGTGCTTTTTTCAATACATGAATGCTTAAAAAAATCACAAATGTGACGTTATCTACCAAATAAGTTGTTTTCTAAAATTATTAAAAAGCAACTACAAAAACGCAATTCCTTACCCCCCTGAACAGGTGTAATGAACACGTGTTAATATGTGGCCATAACAAGCGTTCTAATCACCTGTAAATGCACACTGAACAGTTGTAATGCACAATGACAGTAAAACAGTCATTGAAATTGTTGAGGGGTGATGTCTTTCTGGTTTCATTCTACAAAATGTCCTTTAGAGTGTAGTTTGAACTGGTGTACAAACCCAAAAGTAAAAGATGCAAAAACAAAACTTAAGAATGGGAAGCATAGAAATAGCATACATAGAACAGATCTACCACTTCTTAGACTTGCTTTCAAATCGAATGATAGAAAAGTGAGTTATAGATCTATGTTAATTTGGTCAGGTTGCCCAAAAAGTTACATAATTGCCACTTTAATGTTCCACAAAATTCTCATACATTTTTTAAAATTATGCATATACTCTAATTTATCCTTCTTTACAATAAAGTAGTAAGTGTCCCACTTTGCCAATCAAGGTGTCCCAATTTGCCAGTATCGACTGAAAAAAATGTAGTCTCAGGACATGTGTTTGAAAAAGTAATCCATCCTGTATTTAATATTTATTTATTTTGTATAAGTTAATGGAGTTCTTAAGCTATTTAGAATGTTATCATGTTGGGGGTTAAGACATTGGGATGATTCTGTAAAGTGTTCGGAAAAGCAAATTACAGAAAGTGTCCCACTTTACCAATACAATATCATTTACAGTTGAAGTCGGAAGTTTACATACACTTAGGTTGGAGTCAATAAAACTTGTTTTTCAACTACTCCACAAATTTCTAGTTTACAAATTATAGTTTTGGCAAGTCGGTTAGGACATCTACTTTGTGCATGACACAAGTAATTTTTCCAACAAATGTTTACACACAGATTATTTCACTTATAATTCACTGTATCACAATTCCAGTGGGTCAGAAGTTTACATACACTATGTTGACTGTGCCTTTAAACAGCTTGGAAAATTCCAGAAAATGATGACATGGTTTTAGAAGTTTCTGATAGGCCAATTGACATCATTTGAGTCAATTAGAGGTGTACCTGTGGATGTATTTCAAGGCCTACCTTCAAACTCAGTGCCTCTTTGCTTGACATCATGGGAAAATCAAAAGAAATCAGCCAAGACCTCAGAAAAAAAATTGGTTGGTTCAAAATTGGTTGGTCTGGTTCATCCGTGGGATTAATTTCCAAACGCCTGAAGGTTCATCTGTACAATCAATAGTACGCAAGTATAAACACCATGGGACCACGCAGCCGTCATACCACTCAGGAAGGAGACGCTTTTTGTCTTCTAGAGATGAACATACTTTGGTGCGAAAAGTGCAAATAAATCCCAGAACAACAGCAAAGGACCTTGTGAAGATGCTGGAGGAAACAGGTACAAAAAGTATCTCTATCCACAGTAAAACGAGTCCTATATCTACATAACCTGAAAGGCCGCACAGCAAGGAAGAAGCCACTGCTCCAAAACCGCCATAAAAAAGCCAGACTACGGTTTGCAGTTGCACATGGGGACAAAGATCTTACGTTTTGGAGAAATGTCCTCTGGTCTGATGAAACAAAAATAGAACTGTTTGGCCATAATGACCATTGTTATGTTTGGAGGAAAAAGTGGAGGCTGTTATAGCAGCAAAGGGGGGACCAATTCCATATTAATACCCATGATTTTGGTAGTGTATTTCATGTCAGACATTTTCAAAAAATTCTAAAAACATGTTTTCACTTTGTAATTATGGGGTATTGTGTGTATATGGGTGAGATTTTTTTTTATTTAATGTATTTTGAATTCAGGCTGTAACACAACAAAATTGAATAAGTCAAGGGTATGATTACTTTCTAAAAGCACTGTATAACCCACTAACAGACCTTATAACCAGAGAGGAAGAGGCGATAGATCATATTTTTTGCCAAATAGCTAGATAGCTACTTTATCACGTCATGCATGGTTTGTTTGTGGCCCTGGTAACAATAACTAATGGTAGCTAGCTGGAGTGATGTGTGCATCATTCTCCTCCTAAAATGCACTGCATAGTCATTCTGATGTCTGCATTGGCCTGCATCATTTACGGTGATAAGGTCCCTGCCATATGCGCTTCATGGAGCAGCGCAGAGCTGTTGTGAAGGAAGTTGTCAAGGAAGTGAGTTTGTGTTTATACAGGACCTCCTGCCCTCACCTACCGTCAACCAATCATGTCAATGCAGAGCGATACAGAGCCCTCGCATTGTTACAACATTTGAGAGACGCAATGCGGTGCAGAGCTCAATTTGGCCTCTGCATGCCTCTGGATCACACCCTCTATATGGAGCCTCTGAACACATTTTCAAGCATAAATTGTCTTTTACCCCCCCATGTGTGTCCGTCCCAGGCTAGATAGCTCCCTCATGCTCCTCTGTTGTGTAATGGAAGACATGTAGCTTGGGGCTAATAACCAATGATATATATATATAAACCCTGGATTGCTGATGCTATGTATTGGGCATTGAGAGGCTTTGAAGCCACTGGTCGGCCATATTGTCACTCCCCAGTAGGCGCAGTCCTCCCTCCATAGCAGTGTTTCTCAACTCTGGTCCTCGTGTACCCCCAACAGAACACATTTTTGTTGTAGCCCTGGACAAAAGGATCTGATTCAATGTGTCAAGGTCCTGATGATAAGTTGAGTGGTAGGATCAGGTGTGCTTGTCCAGGGGGCCGTAACAAAAATATGTACTGTTGGGGGGAACTGGAGGACTGAAACACTGCTTCATAGGAATTCATGGATTTCTACAGTATTTCAATTAAATATTTCAAGGACAAAATTACATGTATTTAAGTATAATTTTTTTGTAGTGGGGACACTATCGTTAGTAATCTCAAACATATACTATAAGGAAAATATTTGTATATATTTTTTATGTTTGGCTCACATAATATAATTAAGGTGTCTATAATATAATAAATATGGCAAAAATAAATGTAGACATTAATAAATGCATTTCTATAGCTTCCAAAATATTTTTTACAACGGTGTTGGAGTGCCAAGTTGGAGGTTCAGTGGCTTCAACACAGCGCCCCCTATCTGTCATCTAGTGTATATATAAATCATTGCTAATAACCAAGGACTGAACACAAGAAAGGTTGGCGTACCCAACTATTGTATTATTCTGCATTATGTTCAACATTTGAGAATAATGTAACCAACCTATTGTCTTCTAATGTCATGTGTCTGACCGTCTTGATGGACACAAATTATGAGGAAAAATAAGAGTAACTCAACATTTTATTCCTTCTTCATAATACATTAATTAAAATATTACAGATAAATATGATAAGGACTGAGTCTTATAAAAGACAATGGTTAAAACACAGAAATAAATCAAGCATTTCTATATTGAAAATATACAGCCACATAAGTTGATTTACATTTTCCTGTTCTGTTTAATAGATTTTCATCACAGTGTGTGTGTGTGCGTGTGTGTGTGCATGTGTGCGTGAGTGCGTACATTAAGGTAGTAAATGATCCCTTCATTATTTCCCTAGACATTCAACTAGTAGCTACTTGTGTGGAATATACACATCTATACAAAGTATTGTACAGTATTCTTCAATGGATATCAAACTAATCGTAATTTTTTTTATCAAGTTATCAACGCCACTAGTAGCATTTGAATATAATAAAAACAAACTGTTATTTGTATATTGATCACTTTATGCATAGGTAATTTGTTTGCTATATTGTTCATATCCTAGAACACCATCATATTTGTGCATACTAGCCTACATACACAGTGTACAAAACATTAAGGACACCTTTCTGAGTTGCCCGCAGAACAGCCTCAATTAGCATTCCACAGGAATGCTGGCCCATGTTGACTCCAATGCTTTCCACAGTCAAGTTGGCTGGATGTCCTTTGGGTGGTGGACCATTCTTGATACACACGGGAAACTGTTGAGTGTGAAAAACCCAGCAGCATTACAGTTCTTGACACAAACTGGTGCGCCTGACACCTACTACCATACCCCGTTCAAAAGCACTTAAATATTTTGTCTTGCCCATTCACCCTCCTAATGGCACTCATACACAATCCATGTGTCAATTGTCTCAAGGCTTAAAAATCCTTCTTTAACCTGTCTCCTCCCGTTCATCTATAATGATTGACGTGGATTTAACAAGTGACATCAATAAGGGATCATAGCTTTCACCTGGATTCACCTGGTCAGTCTATGTCATGGAAAGAGCAGGTGCCCTTAATGTTTTGTACACTCAGTGTATATCATCTGTTGTTCCCCCAAAAGAAGAATTATACATATAGGCTAGCTGCGAGCAGCAATGACCCGGGCCCAAGCCTTTTTACCCTTTCTCATAATATAGAATAATATAATTTATGCCATTTATCAGAGACTTTTATCTAAAGCAACTTACTGTCATGCGTGCCAAAAATGTTTTAAGGTAGTGGACAAGTGTACATTTAAGGAAAAAGTATACCGTATTGAGATGTGTAGCCAGCAGGGGGCTCCAACTAGCCTGGGACCAGTCTGTCATCTAACATCCCAGTCGTATACCAAAGATTTACCAGATGTATTGGGTCACCAATTTACACCATCCCTCCAAGTTTGGTCTCTGTAGGTCGAACTATTTAAGCACTATAGCTCTCTTAAAATTGTAATAATAATAATATGTCAGAATAATAATATCCTTAACAATAACACTAACTGTAAGTTGCTCTGGATAAGAGCATCTGTTACATGACAAATATATATAATAATAACAGTTTTCCGGCCCGATTCAGGGCTTGGACCCCTAATTATGCACCACATGTACAATTCCAACAGGGTGCAGCATAGGCACTGGCAGTGTAACTGACCCATCCCAGGCAGTGTCCGGTCCTTGCGCCCATATATCCCTGAGTCCATATGTCTGTGTTGCGTCGTCACTATTTGATCATGCTAGAAAAGACGGAAGAGCATCACTTTCTAACCTTTAACCTTTCCTATAACCTTATCCCTAACCATCACCTTTTCATTTAAACTGATAGCAACTAACTCCTGGATATTGATGAAAGTGCCTTGGTTGTCCCTTGTGGCATGGCCATCTAGTGACTGCTGAGAGGGTTGGTCTATGAGTAGAAGGTGAGGACGCTCTTGTGGTTGCCTCTGATCAACATGGTGGGAGGGAGGTTCTTGGTGAGGATGTCCAACCAGGCCATGTAGAGGTGGTCAGAGACTGAGCCTAGACGGGCGATGGGCATACTCCTGCAAAGTGGGAAGTACAGTATTACACCTAAGTTATCTAAACAGTTGGCTATTAGCAGCAGGGTCACCACTATATGGCTGTGTGTGTCTCAGGGGGATTTCACACATGCGTCTAATACACAGTTGAAACAGGACAGATATAAGCACCAACCAAATGATTATTATTGTTGTTATTATTATTATTGTTATATTCCTCAGTTAGCTTCATAGTTCTGTGACACATTGGACTATCATATTTCTGTATTTTTTACAGAGAGATTGATAGATGATGATATGACTCTTGTTGGTGTCTCTTATAATTAGGGCCTAGAGTTTTTCCTGAACACATGGTGACCTGACCAGGAAAAAGTCTACAGTATATTGTACTTACACTATGATGAGGTTGGCAGCTCGGGAGTTCTCCTGCAGTAGTTCATTCAGCCTGACCTGGAGGTTGGTCTGGAGGGGAGAGGACACAAAGTGGTGGTGGGTCACATGGTTGGTATGACAACCATGTAAGGCTTCAGTGAAAACACAGCTGTCTACTTCTGTTGCTACTGCATCATGGGACTGTTAGATTCTATTGTCCAGATTACATTCTACTACAAGAAGATAGAGTTGAACACAGTGCTTGACTTGGACTGAAAAAGTTCCGGTACTCATTTCTGGTGCAGGGACAGTCTTCCCTGTGGCTCAGTTGGTAGAGCATGGTGTGTGCAACGCCAGGGTTGTGGGTTCGATTCCAACGGGGGGCCAGTACAAATAAAAAAAAATGAAATGGTATGAAATGTATGCATTCACTACTGTAAGTTGCTCTGGATAAGAGCGTCTGCTAAATGACTAAAATGTAAAAAATGTATATTTAGGTGCAGGAGTTCTACAATACTTTGGAGCTAATATTCTATAAGAAGAAAAGGAGCTCAAGCAATGGAACATTTGAGGTGCTGGTACTCAGCCCCGGTGAGCTGCCCAAGTCAAGCACTGGCTGAGCATGTTCATTCATGTTGTACTGCAATGAGCACAGTAAGTGGTTGTTAATCAGTTATTGGTCTCTGTGGTGAGCACTGAGCAGTGGTCTGTCTCTAGACTCCACCTTTTCCTCGAAGGTGTCCAGCTCGGCGTCAGAGATCTTCCAGGGGCTGTCTTTCCTCAGAGCCTCGGCCAGAGTGGTGCTCTTTGACCCCTCGTGAAGACGGAATGGCTCGATCATGTCCTCAAACATCTTCCAGCTGGGGGACGAACACAGACAGGAGTTATCAGGATTAATCAGGTATTAATCACTGATCCTATGACTTCAGATATCAGGAATATTATATTTTACTTGTGCATGTTGTCATTCATCTTGGCACCCAGAATGAAATCGGGTACTCTGACAGCAGAGATGCACCAGTTTGAAGCTGGGGATGATTAGCCATGATGTATTCATTCATGTGAGTTGTCTTTTCTTGTGGAAATACTGAATGAGACAAAGTTGTGCGTCTGTTTTATATAGTCATTAACTATCTCACTATAATAGAGCCTTTATCCATTTCCTGACTGGTGTTGCTTTTGGCTGACTGCTGATCACATCCCTGACGTGTGGTTGGTCAGCTGAGAGTGACCTCACGGCTACAGTACAGAATGTCTGGAATCTCTGCCACCACAGCATGTGAGCGACAGTGTGTGTGTGTGTGTGTGTGTGTGTGTGTGTGTGAGCAATCACATCTCCCCAAGGTTGTCTCTCTCTCTGTGTGTGTGTGTGTGTGTGTGTGTGTGTGTGTGTTTGTGTGTGTATTACCTGTTAGAGTTGGGGTTTTGGGTGATGTCGTCGATGACGTGGATGTCTGCATATTTGATCCTGAACTTCTCCAGCAGAGACTTCATCCTATAAACACAGACACACAGAGAGTCACACACTGATCACCACTGCTATGTGCTGCGATATAAAATGTCTTATTTCCAAAGATGTGCTTGTTTAGCCAGTCTGTTTCTGCTCTCTTGCCAACTCCTTATGGAATTGTAATGTGTGGCATGACCATGGCAGCAATGGATTAGTGACAAGTACAAACAGATCTGGGACCAGGCTAGTGGTTGTTAATGATTAGACTGTATTCCGGATCTTCCTCTGTTCATAAATGATTGAAATTGATCATATGTACTCATGTCTGTCCTGCTCGACGCGTCCCGGCTGGCCAGCGATGAAGATCCTCATCTTACAGTCCTTGAACTTCTTACGGGTGGTCAGGATGTAGGGCAGCAGTAGGGTTAGACCTGACACACAGACACACAGACAGAGAGAGAGAGACCGTGAGCGAGAGAGAGACAGTGAGAGAGAGAGAGACAGAGTGTGTGTGAGAGTAAGAGAGGGAGAGAGACAGTGAGTGAAAGAGAGACAGTGAGTGAAAGAGAGACAGTGAGTGAAAGAGAGACAGTGAGTGAAAGAGAGACAGTGAGAGAGAGAGAGACAGACAGACAGACAGACAGACAGACATAACGTGTGAGAGAGAGAGAAACAGAGAGACAGGCAGAGAAAGAGAGAGCGTGAGGGAGGGAGGTAGGTAGCTATTTCATTCTATAAGCCTATTATGTGAAGAGAGTGATATAGACATGCTGTGGTCTATAATGAAGAGTGATATAGACATGCTGGGGTCTATAATGAAGAGAGTGATATAGACATGCTGGGGTCTATAATGAAGAGAGTGATATAGACATGCTGTGGTCTATAATGAAGAGTGATATAGACATGCTGTGGTCTATAATGAAGAGAGTGATATAGACATGCTGGGGTCTATAATGAAGAGAGTGATATAGTCATGCTGTGGTCTATAATGAAGAGAGTGATATAGACATGCTGGGGTCTATAATGAAGAGTGATATAGACATGCTGTGGTCTATAATGAAGAGTGATATAGACATGCTGTGGTCTATAATGAAGAGTGATATAGACATGCTGTGGTCTATAATGAAGAGTGATATAGACATGCTGTGGTCTATAATGAAGAGTGATATAGACATGCTGGGGTCTATAATGAAGAGTGATATAGACATGCTGTGGTCTATAATGAAGAGTGATATAGACATGCTGGGGTCTATAATGAAGAGTGATATAGACATGCTGTGGTCTATAATGAAGAGAGTGATATAGACATGCTGGGGTCTATAATGAAGAGTGATATAGACATGCTGTGGTCTATAATGAAGAGTGATATAGACATGCTGTGGTCTATAATGAAGAGAGTGATATAGACATGCTGTGGTCTATAATGAAGAGTGATATAGACATGCTGGGGTCTATAATGAAGAGAGTGATATAGACATGCTGGGGTCTATAATGAAGAGTGATATAGACATGCTGTGGTCTATAATGAAGAGAGTGATATAGACATGCTGGGGTCTATAATGAAGAGAGTGATATAGTCATGCTGTGGTCTATAATGAAGAGTGATATAGACATGCTGTGGTCTATAATGAAGAGTGATATAGACATGCTGTGGTCTATAATGAAGAGTGATATAGACATGCTGGGGTCTATAATGAAGAGTGATATAGACATGCTGTGGTCTATAATGAAGAGTGATATAGACATGCTGTGGTCTATAATGAAGAGTGATATAGACATGCTGTGGTCTATAATGAAGAGAGTGATATAGACATGCTGGGGTCTATAATGAAGAGACTGATATAGACATGCTGTGGTCTATAATGAAGAGTGATATAGACATGCTGGGGTCTATAATGAAGAGTGATATAGACATGCTGTGGTCTATAATGAAGAGTGATATAGACATGCTGTGGTCTATAATGAAGAGTGATTTAGACATGCTGTGGTCTATAATGAAGAGTGATATAGACATGCTGGGGTCTATAATGAAGAGAGTGATATAGACATGCTGGGGTCTATAATGAAGAGAGTGATATAGACATGCTGGGGTCTATAATGAAGAGAGTGATATAGACATGCTGTGGTCTATAATGAAGAGAGTGATATAGACATGCTGTGGTCTATAATGAAGAGAGTGATATAGACATGCTGTGGTCTATAATGAAGAGAGTGATATAGACATGCTGGGGTCTATAATGAAGAGAGTGATATAGACATGCTGTGGTCTATAATGAAGAGTGATATAGACATGCTGTGGTCTATAATGAAGAGAGTGATATAGACATGCTGTGGTCTATAATGAAGAGTGATATAGACATGCTGTGGTCTATAATGAAGAGAGTGATATAGACATGCTGGGGTCTATAATGAAGAGTGATATAGACATGCTGTGGTCTATAATGAAGAGTGATATAGACATGCTGGGGTCTATAATGAAGAGAGTGATATAGACATGCTGGGGTCTATAATGAAGAGAGTGATATAGACATGCTGTGGTCTATAATGAAGAGTGATATAGACATGCTGGGGTCTATAATGAAGAGAGTGATATAGACATGCTGGGGTCTATAATGAAGAGAGTGATATAGACATGCTGGGGTCTATAATGAAGAGTGATATAGACATGCTGTGGTTTATAATGAAGAGTGATATAGACATGCTGTGGTCTATAATGAAGAGTGATATAGACATGCTGGGGTCTATAATGAAGAGTGATATAGACATGCTGGGGTCTATAATGAAGAGTGATATAGACATGCTGTGGTCTAATGAAGAGTGATATAGACATGCTGTGGTCTAATGAAGAGTGATATAGACATGCTGGGGTCTATAATGAAGAGTGATATAGACATGCTGGGGTCTATAATGAAGAGTGATATAGACATGCTGGGGTCTATAATGAAGAGTGATATAGACATGCTGTGGTCTATAATGAAGAGTGATATAGACATGCTGGGGTCTATAATGAAGAGTGATATAGACATGCTGGGGTCTATAATGAAGAGAGTGATATAGACATGCTGTGGTCTATAATGAAGAGTGATATAGACATGCTGGGGTCTATAATGAAGAGTGATATAGACATGCTGTGGTCTATAATGAAGAGAGTGATATAGACATGCTGTGGTCTATAATGAAGAGTGATATAGACATGCTGGGGTCTATAATGAAGAGTGATATAGACATGCTGGGGTCTATAATGAAGAGAGTGATATAGACATGCTGTGGTCTATAATGAAGAGTGATATAGACATGCTGGGGTCTATAATGAAGAGAGTGATATAGACATGCTGGGGTCTATAATGAAGAGTGATATAGACATGCTGTGGTCTATAATGAAGAGTGATATAGACATGCTGGGGTCTATAATGAAGAGTGATATAGACATGCTGGGGTCTATAATGAAGAGTGATATAGACATGCTGGGGTCTATAATGAAGAGAGTGATATAGACATGCTGTGGTCTATAATAAAGAGAGTGATATAGACATGCTGTGGTCTATAATGAAGAGTAATATAGACATGCTGTGGTCTATAATGAAGAGAGTGATATAGACATGCTGTGGTCTATAATGAAGAGAGTGATATAGACATGCTGTGGTCTATAATGAAGAGTGATATAGACATGCTGGGGTCTATAATGAAGAGTGATATAGACA